>NC_091168.1:27848780-27928780 GCF_040958095.1 Procambarus clarkii | reverse complement strand
CACTAAGAATATATTTGCAAGAATATACCTGGGCAGACCCCCCCCCCCACCTGCGAGGGTTGGCTGCTCTGGCGCTAACACACACACACACACACACACGCGCGCGCGCGTGTGTGTGTGTGTGTGTGTGTGACAAAGGCAATGACAAAGCCATTGTCATTTGTCAAAAGACAAAGCCAATACCTTTGTCATTGCTTCATCATTTATAGGCTTTGCCACCGGCACCGGGGGAACCGGTGGCTGTGTGGATAGCACGCTGGTCACGTAATCCTGTGGCCCAGGATTTAATCAAATAAATGGTAACATGAAAAAAAAAGGTTCATAAATGCTTTAATAGTTATTCGGGTGCTTAAAGAGGTATATTTCGAAGTAAAACTATGTTTTCTCAACTTCTCTACAGCCAGCACCGACATTGTTGTAAAGATATGTGTTACATTTTTTGTTTACAACTTCGTAATTCTAAGAGATATTGTGTGGCTTTCCTTGTCTCTCCCAAGATTGAAACACGATGCGCTGACAATTATTGTACATATTTACCTCAATTTACCCATGGGCCACTAACTCTCTAGTGGCCTCGACGAGGACAGAAAGCCGGCGGCTTGTTAAAGGTACCGCCAACTGTCCTAATGATTTTAGCTGATATTTTTAGCTGATATTGATAAAAATATTTTCTAGCTGGATTTTGAAGTTGAAGAGTTTTGACCTTTACGGTTTCAGCGGGTAGGTGGTTCCAGGGTTTCAGCGGGTAGGTGGTTCCAGGGTTTCAGCGGGTAGGTGGTTCCAGGGTTTCAGCGGGTAGGTGGTTCCAGGGTTTCAGCGGGTAGGAGGTTCCAGGGGTTTATAACCTACTTGGTGAAACATTTACACGTACAAACCTCCCCCAAAATGCTAATACTGATCTAAAACTCTTCCTTGATTGATGTAATAGAACCCATGAGCACCACACCAGATATAAGTCACGTTGATATTCCTAGTCAATATTCTCTGTATTTTGATATTTTAGGTAGTTGATATTCTTATTATTTATTTAATAAATAAAATACTTAAGACACTCAACTTTATCAATATAATCCAGTATGTCAACTTGTAAAAAAAAAAGGTTATTACACTATAAACGTAATAGGTTGACAGGCTTAATAGCTTTAATACTTAATGTGTTCATATGTTTATTTTAAGAGATATTTACACTTCATGTTATGTTTTGCATACACTAGTGTTATTTTTATGAAGAGTTGGTGATATAAATCTTAGCTGTTGTGCCTGATAAGAGAAATATAATAGTGAGAATTTTTTGTACTATTCTCCAGACACTTTATCAGTGTCTGGAGAATATCAAGTGTACAATTAATACATATATGTACATATATACTGTGTTTCTTTATGTAGGTTCATGTTATTATACTGTATAGGTGGTGAAAAATCTGGCACTACACCAGTGATTAGCAAGAGAATTTAGCAACTTTATTAAGTTGCATTATAGTTATATATATATATATATATATATATATATATATATATATATATATATATATATATATATATATATATATATAAAGGGGGGTGGTAGGAGAAGCGAACATTCTTTCGTATTCAGAGTTAAATGGCAAGTTTTTCCCTGAATGCTCTGTGTTCCCTTCTCTGAGGCTGTGGGTCCCTATAATTGCACCAGTGGTGGCACCCCCCTATATATATATATATATATATATATATATATATATATATATATATATATATATATATGTCGTACCTAGTAGCCAGAACACACTTCTCGGCCAACTATGCAAGGCCCGATTTGCCTAATAGGCCTAGTTTTCCTGAATTAATATATTTTCTCTAATTTTTTTCTTATGAAATGATAAAGCTACCCATTTCATTATGTATGAGGTCAATTTTTTTTATTGTAGTTAAAATTAACGTAGATATATGACCGAACCTAACCAACCCTACCTAACCTAACCTAATATATCTTTATAGGTTAGGTTAGGTAGCAGAAAAAGTTAGGTTAGGTTAGGTAGGTTAGGTAGTCGAAAAACAATTAATTCATGAAAACTCGGCTTATTAGGCAAATTGGGCCTTGCATAGTAGGCTGAGAAGTGCGTTCTGGCTACTAGGTACGACATATATATATATATATATATATATATATATATATATATATATATATATATATATATATATATATATATATATATATATATATATATCATGAGATAAGGTAATAAAGCTGAACAATAACAATATTTGTTCATTTTTTATATCTAAAGATTTTGTTGTCTTCGACCAAATAATTTTGTTTAGGTTCAATTGGTATATAAAAAATTAATGACTAAGTAAAAATATATGTGCAAAATTAAATTAGTTTGTTCATCAAATAAAAATAAACATAAGTTTGTAGATGCAAGATTTTGATATTAAACCAATTATGTATTTTGCAAAAAAAGTTTTGCTCCTCACTACTTGTTATGCAAATTGAGTTGCAGTGTTGTTGAAGACGGGGGCCTCGTAGCCTGGTGGATAGCGCGCAGGACTCGTAATTCTGTGGCGCGGGTTCGATTCCCGCACGAGGCAGAAACAAATGGGCAAAAGTTTCTTTCACCCTGAACGCCCCTGTTACCTAGCAGTAAATAGGTACCTGGGAGTTAGTCAGCTGTCACGGGCTGCTTCCTGGGGGTGGAGGCCTGGTCGAGCACCGGGCCGCGGGGACACTAAAGCCCCGAAATCATCTCAAGATAACCTCAAGATAAGACAGTTACATGAACTAATTGTAAAGTAGTTATAACAATATAAACATTATTACTAGAATCTGGGTTATATAAACTCGCCTTTCAACACTAGTAAGCAATATTATTTAAGTAACTAGTAGGACATAACAAACCAAATGTCCAATCCCCCGAAAGGATAACATCATAACTGTGTTCTTAAGTTCATAAATGTTAACCTTGGATCATTAAGATCTCATATTGATATGTAATGTTAACCTCGTATCATTAAGATCTCATATTGATATGTAATGTTAACCTCGTATCATTAAGATCTCATATTGATATGTAATGTTAACCTCGTATCATTAAGATCTCATATTGATATGTAATGTTAACCTCGTATCATTAAGATCTCATATTGATATGTAATGTTAACCTCGTATCATTAAGATCTCATATTGATATGTAATGTTAACCTCGTATCATTAAGATCTCATATTGATATGTTATGTTAACCTCGTATCATTAAGATCTCATATTGATATGTAATGTTAACCTCGTATCATTAAGATCTCATATTGATATGTAATGTTAACCTCGTATCATTAAGATCTCATATTGATATGTAATGTTAACCTCGTATCATTAAGATCTCATATTGATATGTAATGTTAACCTCGTATCATTAAGATCTCATATTGATATGTTAGTCATATAGGCCCCATGTTAGTCATATTTCTTTTGGTGCATTCAGTAAATTGTGCAGTATTTCTTAATTTGGGTTCATTTCTGATTATTTCACTTCTTTGGATACAACAGAGAATGTAAACATAAGCCAGAACTATTTGTTTCAATATATATTTTATTTAAATAACAGGCGCATAAACATTTTTACAGTGAGAGGATTTTTGTGTTAGATTAGGTTTGGGTGTATTGGCCTCGGTTGGATTAGGTTAGGTTAGGATGGGTTGGGTATGGGGTAGATTAGGATGGGTTGCGTTGGGCTAAGTTAGGATGGGATGGGTTGGGCTAGGTTAGAATGGGATGGGTTGGGCTAGGTCAGGATGGGATGGGTTGGGCTAGGTTAGAATGGGATGGGTTGGGCTAGGTTAGGATGGGATGGGTATGGGCTAGGTTAGGATGGGATGGGTTGGGCTAGGTTAGAATGGGATGGGTATGGGCTAGGTTAGGATGGGATGGGTTGGGCTAGGTCAGGATGGGATGGGTATGGGCTAGGTTAGAATGGGATGGGTATGGGCTAGGTTAGAATGGGATGGGTTGGGCTAGGTTAGGATGGGATGGGTTGGGCTAGGTTAGAATGGGATGGGCTGGGCTAAGTTAGGATGGGATGGGTTGGGCTAGGTTAGGATGGGATGGGCTGGGCTAGGTTAGAATGGGATGGGTTGGGCTAGGTTAGGATGGGATGGGTTGGGCTAGGTTAGGATGGGATGGGTTGGGCTAGGTTAGGATGGGATGGGTTGGGCTAGGTTAGGATGGGATGGGTTGGGCTAGGTTAGGATGGGATGGGTTGGGCTAGGTTAGGATGGGATGGGTTGGGGTAGGTTAGGATGAGATGGGTTGGGCTAGGTTAGGATGGGATGGGTTGGGCTAGGTTAGGATGGGATGGGTTGGGCTAGGTTAGGATGGGATGGGTTGGGCTAGGTTAGAATGGGATGGGTTGGGCTAGGTTAGAATGGGATGGGTTGGGCTAGGTTAGGATGGGATGGGTTGGGCTAGGTTAGGATGGGATGGGTTGGGCTAGGTTAGGATGGGATGGGTTGGGCTAGGTTAGGATGGGATGGGTTGGGCTAGGTCAGGATGGGATGGGTTGGGCTAGGTCAGGATGGGATGGGTTGGGCTAGGTCAGGATGGGATGGGTTGGGCTAGGTTAGGATGGGATGGGTTGGGCTAGGTTAGGATGGGATGGGTTGGGCTAGGTTAGGATGGGATGGGTTGGGCTAGGTTAGGATGGGATGGGTTGGGCTAGGTTAGGATGGGATGGGTTGGGCTAGGTTAGGATGGGATGGGATGGGTTGGGCTAGGTTAGGATGGGATGGGTTGGGCTAGGTCAGGATGGGATGGGTTGGGCTAGGTTAGGATGGGATGGGTTGGGCTAGGTTAGGATGGGATGGGTTGGGCTAGGTTAGGATGGGATGGGTTGGGCTAGGTTAGGATGGGATGGGTTGGGCTAGGTTAGGATGGGATGGGTTGGGCTAGGTTAGGATGGGATGGGTTGGGCTAGGTTAGGATGGGATGGGTTGGGCTAGGTTAGGATGGGATGGGTTGGGCTAGGTTAGGATGGGATGGGTATGGGCTAGGTTAGGATGGGATGGGTATGGGCTAGGTTAGGATGGGATGGGTTGGGCTAGGTTAGGATGGGATGGGTTGGGCTAGGTTAGGATGGGATGGGTTGGGCTAGGTTAGAATGGGATGGGTATGGGCTAGGTTAGGATGGGATGGGTATGGGCTAGGTTAGGATGGGATGGGTTGGGCTAGGTCAGGATGGGATGGGTTGGGCTAGGTTAGGATGGGATGGGTTGGGCTAGGTTAGGATGGGATGGGTTGGGCTAGGTTAGGATGGGATGGGTTGGGCTAGGTTAGGATGGGATGGGTTGGGCTAGGTTAGGATGGGATGGGTTGGGCTAGGTTAGGATGGGATGGGTTGGGCTAGGTTAGGATGGGATGGGTTGGGCTAGGTTAGGATGGGATGGGTTGGGCTAGGTTAGGATGGGATGGGTTGGGCTAGGTTAGGATGGGATGGGTTGGGCTAGGTTAGGATGGGATGGGTTGGGCTAGGTTAGGATGGGATGGGTTGGGCTAGGTTAGGATGGGATGGGTTGGGCTAGGTTAGGATGGGATGGGTTGGGCTAGGTTAGGATGGGATGGGTATGGGCTAGGTTAGGATGGGATGGGTTGGGCTAGGTTAGGATGGGATGGGTTGGGCTAGGTTAGGATGGGATGGGTATGGGCTAGGTTAGGATGGGATGGGTTGGGCTAGGTTAGGATGGGATGGGTTGGGCTAGGTTAGGTAGCCTGACATTGTGAGAAAAGTACAATTATATGTAAGTTAAAATAATGTTAAAATACACATCTTGCTTATTGCCTTAGTTATCACGTTTAGCAATTTATATTTATTAATTAATCAATTATTATACTGTACTGCTGTGATATTTTTAATGTTAAAAATTTACATATTTAAAACTAATTAGACTATAACAAAGAATTTAGTTAGCATTGCAAACTAACAAAAGGTCTTATTGCTTCTGCTAACAAAGTTTCAAATAATAGCTTTTTAATAATTCTTTATGTCATGGGACAGGCAGCCAGAGTGTATTTATGAGGGTCCCGATAGTACAGTCGGGTTTGTTCTCGACTCACAAGTCGAGAATACCGGGTTCGAATCATGGGCGGGGCAGAAATGGTTGGGCGCATTTCCTGTCACCTAATGCACCTGTTCACCTAGTAGTAAGTGGGTTAGTCAGCTTGTTGTGGAGTTCCATACTTGAGAGGGTCAATAAATTGACATTTGGGAGGGTTGGGACCTCAATATAAGCCTAACATCTATATATATACTCTGGCTGCATGTCCCCTACACAATGAATTATTATTATTATTAATTATATACATGTTAGGCCTGTATCGAGGTCGCCCCCCCCCCCCTCCAGGATGCAGCCTCTCATCAAGTTGACTAACTCCTGAGTAGCTATACTTACTGCTAGGTGAACAGAGGCATTAGGTGATAGTAAATGCTTGCAAGCATTTCTATCCCACCGAGGACCATCAACTACTCTCATATCTCAAGTGCACCAGTTTTTATTTACTTAATAACTAATGGAATAATATCTTGCTATTATAAATCTAAATATATCATAAAAGGACATATTTACTACAAGTCACAAGCAGACAATGTATATGTAGCCAACATGAAGGACTTCTTCTTGAGGAGACTCAGAAGTAAACATTTTTGTTTGTATTAAGCAAATAACAATCTTTTGACGCTAGTTACACAATTATTAATGTTATATATATATATATATATATATATATATATATATATATATATATATATATATATATATATATATATATATAACCCGACGATCGATTTTAACTAAAAGAACTAGAGGGTTCAGTTCCTGAACCGATTATGTGCCTCTGTAATCTTTTACACCGCCGCCCACGGGATGGGTATGGGGTGCATAATAAAGAAATTGAAATTGGGTTTGCGTAAGAACATAAGAATTAAGGTAACTGCAGAAGGCCTATTGGCCCATACGAGGCAGCTCCTCTTTGTATCCACCCAATCACATTCCTATATATATCTAACCTACGCTTGAAACAATCAAGAGATATCCTACTTCTATTATGTTACGCGGTAATTGGCTCCACAAATCAACTATCCTGCTACCGAACCAGTATTTACCCAGGAAAGCCATTAAGCCTGTCTTCAGATCTCTAATCTAGAATTCAAACCCTTAAGCAAGACTTGCTTAACAGCTTAAACAGATGCTTTAAGGTCTGAATACCAGTTTAAGGCTTTGAAGACTCGCTTAAAAGGCTTCAGTCGACGCTTAAAGCCTTGATATATTAGTTTAAATTTTTGAAGAGAACTAGAGCTGAGCAGCTGTCCCCCAGAACCAGAGCTGTGCAGCTGTCCCCCAGAACTAGAGTTGAGCAGCTGTCCCCCAAAACCAGAGCTGAGCAGCTGTCCCCAGAACTAGAGTTCAGCAGCTGTCCCCCAGAACCAGAGCTGTGCAGCTGTCCCCAGAACCAGAGCTGTGCAGCTGTCCCCAGAACCAGAGCTGAGCAGCTGTCCCCAGAACCAGAGCTGCGCAGCTGTCCCCAGAACCAGAGCTGCGCAGCTGTCCCCAGAACTAGAGCTGTGCAGCTGTCCCCAGAACTAGAGCTGTGCAGCTGTCCCCAGAACCAGAGCTGAGCAGCTGTCCCCCAGAACCAGAGCTGAGCAGCTGTCCCCAGAACTAGAGCTGTGCAGCTGTTCCCAGAACCAGAGCTGAGCAGCTGTCCCCAGAACTAGAGCTGTGCAGCTGTCCCCAGAACCAGAGCTGAGCAGCTGTCCCCAGAACCAGAGCTGTGCAGCTGTCCCCAGAACCAGAGCTGAGCAGCTGTCCCCAGAACCAGAGCTGAGCAGCTGTCCCCAGAACTAGAGCTGAGCAGCTGTCCCCAGAACCAGAGCTGAGCAGCTGTTCCCAGAACCAGAGCTGAGCAGCTGTCCCCAGAACTAGAGTTGAGCAGCTGTCCCCAGAACCAGAGCTGAGCAGCTGTCCCCAGAACCAGAGCTGAGCAGCTGTCCCCAGAACCAGAGCTGTGCAGCTGTCCCCAGAACCAGAGCTGAGCAGCTGTCCCCAGAACCAGAGCTGAGCAGCTGTCCCCAGAACCAGAGCTGTGCAGCTGTCCCCAGAACCAGAGCTGAGCAGCTGTCCCCAGAACCAGAGCTGAGCAGATGTCCCCAGAACTAGAGTTGAGCAGCTGTCCCCAGAACTAGAGTTGAGCAGATGTCCCCAGAACCAGAGCTGAGTAGCTGTCCCCAGAACCAGAGCTGAGCAGCTGTCCCCAGAACTAGAGTTGAGCAGCTGTCCCCAGAACTAGAGCTGTGCAGCTGTCCCCAGAACTAGAGTTGAGCAGCTGTCCCCAGACCTAGAGTTGAGCAGCTGTCCCCAGAACTAGAGTTGAGCAGCTGTCCCCAGAACTAGAGCTGTGCAGCTGTCCCCAGAACTAGAGTTGAGCAGCTATCCCCAGAACCTTAATTTGGGCGTTAGGTAAGCACTGAGTGTTAGGTAAGGTCTTGAGCGCTAGGTAAGCCCTGGTAAAGGTAAATTCTAGGTATTAGGTAAGCCTTGTAAGGTAAGCCCAGGGTGTAGGGTTAGTTCTGGGTACTAGGCAAGCCCGGAGTGTTAGGTAAACACTGTGTGTTAAGTAAGCCTCATGTGTAAGGTAAGCACTGTGTCTAAGGTAAGCACAATGGGCTTCCCTTAGTCTCACACCTTCAACACAAGTCCACTTGGAGGTGATCCTTGAGAACCATCCCCCAGGCCTCTAGTGAAGGAGGAGTGTCTTATCAGTTCCTGGATAGTTTATATACTGTCCACCACATTCCGGCTATCCCTCTAGTAAGCTTGGTCAGTGTTATCGCAGCTTGATAACAAAAGCAGCTGATCCACAACCACTCTTCCTGGTTGTTCCTTATTCAAGGAACAACCTATATCTAAACAAAAAAAGGGTCCACTTCGGGTTCACCATAGCCCGTGCTACTTGGAACTGTTTGTTCCGAATAGCTGAATCTAAATTAACAACGCCAACAATATCCAAAGAAACATGAATGAATCTGGAAAGAGCGACTCTCTCTCAAGAAATTTTGCCAGTAGATGGAGAAAGCCAGATCTTAACACCGATTTTAAAGATAATTAAATAAGTCATCTCTCTGCCTGGGAGTTCTAGAGACTCATTCATGTTCATTGTACAACCTCTGTTCATTCATTCCAGCTGGGGCATGACTGGGCACGTCCCACACCTCCCTCCCCCCTTCCCTACCCTCCCATCCCCCCCTTCCCACGGCCTGTTTACGCCCCTCCCCCCTCCCATCACTGACGCCACTTTCCAACACCATAACTGGCTAATCTTGGCAGTTCCGCCTCGGTCACAACACTACTCTTGTGTACACATCTACAACTCTCTCTCTCTCTCTCTCTCTCTCTCTCTCTCTCTCTCTCTCTCTCTCTCTCTCTCTCTCTCTCTTTCTCTGTCTGTCTGTCTGTCTCTCTCTCTCTCAGTGCATTTCACTTTGGTAAAGACACATGAGTCATATTATGTGGTTGAGTGCTCAATGCACCCGTACTCTATGGTATGAGACAGGATCTCCAATCCTGTGTAAGCAGAACTGACGAGCCGGGTCGTGTGCAGTGAATGAGTGCTCAATAACCCGCTGCACAACATGTAGCAGAACACATCTCTAACCTTGTCTATGCAAGACACACCAGAATGTATGAATGTTGGTTAGCATTATACAAGCACCACAATCATCAAGTTTAGTCGAGTGCCCAATAACTCACGGCACTCTATGTTGTCTAACAGGTCTCTAACCCTCTTCATGGAGGACAAGAAAATGTATACACGCTGGTTATACATTGTATAAATGTATGACCCACGTCTGCGGTAGAAAATACACTTAAACAAAACCCAACAAAAATCTCTCTCTCAAGAAAGAACTCCTCCGCTCCCAAAATGCTTGCGGAACCAGAACAAGTTTTACGTTTGGCTAAACCAACAACACTTGGCATTCATGCGGACGACCCACAAGGGGGCAAGAGAACGCATCATCCACCTGCTTATTACATGCAAATGAGGAATACATTTTCTAAACGTCTGCAGACGCCGCCTGTTCATTCATCTCCAGAAAACACTCTTTAGTAAACACCAGCCCAGAGGACCAGACCCAGGCCAGGTAAGAAAAAAAAATATATATATATAAGAAAAAGAGGCGAGTTTCTCCAGTCTTATAAGGGTTCAGGGCTGGTGGCCAGAGACTGGGAACCCTTATAAGGCGAGTTTACCAGCCCGGGTCGCATGCCCTTATAGAGAGAGAGAGACACAGCGAGCCCCTGTAGATCACACTGGGAGACACAAGCAGAGATTAATATACAGGGCTACCTACTTGTGGCACCAGTCAACGTACACACACACTGACTTGTTGACAGGCCTCCCATTCTCTGTACCAAACAATGATATATCTTTATCTCGAATGATATAATTCGGGTTGACAGTATGGTCCAGGCTACCAAACCGAGTTCTATACAAACATTAAAAGATATATAAATATGAAACCTGCATCTCAAACGTTTATTGAACAATTTACTGAGCTAAGATCACAGGAATAACTAGATGGGAAGCAAATGCAATAGTTTGTGATCTAGGAAGTATGCCGACCAAATAACACATTATATTACTGATTCATAATGAATGAGAGTATATATTGCGTCAGTGTATACCATGGAGTATATATTGCATAATAATATACCATGAAATATATATATATATATATATATATATATATATATATATATATATATATATATATATATATATATATATATATATATATACACATATATATATATGTATATATGTATATATATATATATATATATATATATGTATATATATATATATATATATATATATATATATATATATATATATATATATGTCGTACCTAGTAGCCAGAACTCACTTCTCAGCCTACTATTCAAGGCCCGATTTGCCTAATAAGCCAAGTTTTCCTGAATTAATATATATACTACAATTTTTTTCTTATGAAATGATAAAGCAACCCTTTTCTCTATGTATGAGGTCAATTTTTTTTTATTGGAGTTAAAATTAACGTAGATATATGACCGAACCTAACCAACCCTACCTAACCTAACCTAACCTATATTTATAGGTAAGGTTAGGTTAGGTAGCCAAAAAAAGCTAGGTTAGGTTAGGTTAGGTAGGTTAGGTAGACGAAAAAACATTAATTCATGAAAACTTGGCTTATTAGGCAAATCGGGCCTTGAATAGTAGGCTGAGAAGAGCGTTCTGGCTATTAGGTACGACATATATATATATATATATATATATGTATATATATATATATGTATATATATATATATATATGTATATGTCGTACCTAATAGCCAGAACGCACTTCTCTGCCTACTATGCAAGGCTCGATTTGCCTAATAAGCCAAGTTTTCATAAATTAATTGTTTTTCGACTACCTAACCTACCTAACCAAACCTAACCTAACTTTTTCGGCTACCTAACCTAACCTAACCTAAAAAGATAGGTTAGGTTAGGTTAGGTAGGGTTGGTTAGGTTTGGTCATATATCTACGTTAATTTTAACTCCAATAAAAAAATATTGACCTCATACATAATGAAATGGGTAGCTTCATCATCTCATAAGAAAAAAAATTGAGAAAATATAATAATTCAGGAAAATTTGGCTTATTAGGCAAATCTGGCCTTGCATAGTAGGCCAAAAAGTGCGTTCTGGCTACTAGGTACGACATATATATATATATATATATGTATATATATATATATATATATATATATATATATATATATATATATATATATATATATATATATATGTATGTCGTACCTAGTAGCCAGAACACACTTCTCAGCCTACTATGCAAGGCCCGATTTGCCTAATAAGCCAAGTTTTCCTGAATTAATATATTTTCTCCAATTTTTTTCTCATGCAATGATAAAGCTACCCATTTCATTATGTATGAGGTCAATTTTTTTTATTGGAGTTAAAATTAACGTAGATATATGACCGAACCTAACCAACCATACCTAACCTAACCTATCTCTATAGGCTAGGTTAGGTTAGGTAGCCGAAAAAATTTAAGTTTGGTTAGGTTAGGTAGGTTAGGTAGTCGAAGAAACATTAATTCATGAAAACTTGGCTTATTAGGCAAATCGGGCCTTGCATAGTAGGCTGAGAAGTGCGTTCTGGCTACTAGGTACGACATATATATATATATATATATATATATATATATATATATATATATATATATATATATATATATATATATATATATATATATATATATATGTCGTACCTAGTAGCCAGAACTCACTTCTCAGCCTACTATGCAAGGCCCGATTTGCCTAATAAGCCAAGTTTTCCTGAATTAATATATTTACTATAATTTTTTTCTTATGAAATGATAAAGCAACCCTTTTCTCTATGTATGAGGTCAATTTTTTTTTATTGGAGTTAAAATTAACGTAGATATATGACCGAACCTAACCAACCCTACCTAACCTAACCTAACCTATATTTATAGGTAAGGTTAGGTTAGGTAGCCAAAAAAAGCTAGGTTAGGTTAGGTTAGGTAGGTTAGGTAGACGAAAAAACATTAATTCATGAAAACTTGGCTTATTAGGCAAATCGGGCCTTGAATAGTAGGCTGAGAAGTGCGTTCTGGCTATTAGGTACGACATATATATATATATATATATATATATATATATATATATATATATATATATATATATATATATATATATATATATATATATATATATATATATATATATATATATATTGGTAGCAGTCTTTCTTGCAAACATATGTTGTTGAATATGACCGAAAGGGTAAGATTAATGATTCTAAAACGAATCTTCTCAATATTTCTTACGTTTTTCTTCACTGTCGAGGCGTATCGGGGGTCGGGGGAAACGGCTCTCTTTTTGTCCATTAGCCCGCCCCTAGTTAACTATTTCTAGAGTTCACCCAGAGTTCCTACTGCAACCTCTCTAGTTCAACACTTTGTCACATCGGTATTTGATTACCTAAGTGGCATTGTACCTGATCCAAATGGCATTGTACCTGATCCACATGGCATTGTACCTGATCCACATGGCATTGTACCTGATCCACATGGCATTGTACCTGATCAGCAGCCAGCAACTCTAGAGAGGACTCTAGAACATTTCACTGCCACGAACGGAAAATAAAAATGATAAGAAGTGAAGAGGTGAAGTAAAGAGTGAGGGTTTGGGGTGAGGAAGGTAGAGAGATGGATTTGAGTCTGGGAGTAGCGAGGAAAGGTCAGGTGAAATGGAAAGTTTGAAAAGAAGCGGAGGGAGAGACTGAGAACTCGGAGAGGAGTAGAAAGTAGAAAATAAAAGTAGAAGTAGAAAGGGCTGCCACCATCCATTCTTGTTCAGGACATACAAGACAAGGAATGGAACTTGTCTGTACTCTAGGCTGTTATCAAATGTTACTTTAGCATGTATCAACTGTGTCTGCTGTAAGCCTGTACTCATACTCTTTAAGCCAGTAAGTTCAGATTACTTCACATTCTAGCTTGCAACATATCAGAAAATCCAAGATCTAGGGAACACAATTAAAGTCAGATTAAAAAGTAAGTTAATCAAGTATGTATTTAACATGATACGTACCATAATTCAGGATATTTAACCTAATGTTCACTATGCCAAGATTAATATACAAGGGGAGTCACCACACAAGACATTGAAACCACTATGCCTGTCGGCCCCTGAAAATCACACAACACATTCAGTTGGAAACAACAAATTTGTCACCTTCCAATTCAACTCACGAAGTGTTTGAGCCTAATCTGGATAGAGAGGGGGTGGAGGTGGGCTGACAGGCAGTCCCCCCCCCCATCCGGCCGACAGCCTGTCTCAGCTGCTGTTCAATCGTCCACCCTCTCTGTCTGCTCGGTTCTCTGCTGATCTGCTATGCTCTCGAATGTACAGTTCCCTGGGTATTTATGGGGGATACTGGAGCTAGCTCCGCCTACTAAATAGATAGCCTCAGGCAATCTGCCTAGTACGCCTTAAACGGCAGCTTGTTTGAAATATACACCCGGCTATCTAGCTGCAATTATCAGCTCAGCAGAAGCAAGGTCAATTCACACGACCTGACCCCTGGTCAACTTGTGGTCATTAACACTCTTAGAGGTGTGATTTTTTTAATAGCAAAGGGTCAGACAACCTGGTGCCTCTCACAATCCTCTCTGGCTGACTCATGTTCTATGTAAAATTCAATATAACTAACCTAAACACCTTTATGGTGTTACGGAGGGAAGTTGAAATATTAACTCTCCAAAGTTCATTTTTACACTTTATTGTAGTCTGACACCTGGGGATGCATTTCGCAAGGCAACCTGTGAAGAAACAACCAACACAACACCTGTACCACCTATTACATTGTTTTTCAGGAGCTTCTTTTCCATGGCCTATAAAACGGAGGAAAGAGTTCTGAAGGATATTATTGAGAGGCTCGTTATCTCCACAGACACCAATCAGAAGATGCAACTAACAATTTAGTATAAAAACAAGAAGACCAAAAACTTGCTTATGATAAATTCTCTAGACACTAAGCAAAGCCCCTTAAGAGAGACTAACGTCGTCTATACCTTCACATGCCCACTTGGGGACTGTCAGCCCCAACGATCTCAGTATATAGGCAAGACAACAACGTCTCTCGCTTTAGGTGATTAACAATGCACAAACAACAGGGCTCCATCACGGAACATGTAATCTCCACACACAACCAGATCATCACCAGGGACATCTTGACAAGCAACACTGAAATAATCTACAGATATAACGACAGCAGGAGACCGGACATCAGCGAGGCACTACATATTAAGAAGTCCAGACCAGCAATCAACAACCAGTCGGCCGACCGGCTCCCGAGCCGGTCGGCCGAGCGGACAGCACGCTGGACTTGTGATCCTGTGGTCCTGGGTTCGATCCCAGGCACCGGCGAGAAACAATGGGCAGAGTTTCTTTCCCTATGCCCCTGTTACTTAGCAGTAATATAGGTACCTGGGTGTTAGTCAGCTGTCACGGGCTGCTTCCTGGGGGTGGAGGCCTGGTCGAGGACCGGGTTGCGGGGACACTAAAAAGCCCCGAAATCATCTCAAGATAACCTCTCAAGATAACCAGCTAACACATATATTCAAGAGGAAGAGTGGAATTCAAGAGAGAGAGAGAACAAAAGAGGACTTGCTAGCAAGGAAGAGCGGACTAGCAAATGTACAGAGGTTCAAAAAGGTATTCCTGCAGAGGGATATGACAAGGGACAAGAGAGAGAGAGAAAGGGCAGCAGCCGCTAGGAGGGAGCGCAGGGAGAAAGAAAGGAAT
This sequence comes from Procambarus clarkii, assembly GCF_040958095.1. Lineage (NCBI taxonomy): Eukaryota > Metazoa > Arthropoda > Malacostraca > Decapoda > Cambaridae > Procambarus > Procambarus clarkii. Next base: position 27,913,380 of record NC_091168.1, on the reverse strand, counting down.
CAGGGAGCTACAACCCTGAGTCCTACAATCCCAGAGGGGAGCGGGGAACCCTCCACAAGCGACTCAACACAGTGAGAGAAGCACCTCCCCCATCCTCCACCCAATAGATGCCCTATCTCCCCCCCTCCCCAGGATCTCCCTTCTCCCCCACCCCCAAGCCCTCCATTCTCCCTCGCCCTCCCCCTAAACCCTCCAGTATCCTCCACCCTCCTGAGCCCTCCCTTCTCCCCCACTCTCCTCAGCCCTCCCTTTTTCCTCATCCCCCTTGGCACTCCCTATCCCCCAACCTCCCCCCCCAAGCCCTCCTTCCTTTTTATGCCCCCCAAGCCCTCCATTCTCCCTCATTTCCTCAAGACCTCCCTTCTCCCATACCCTCCAAGCCACCCCTTCTCCCACACTCTCCAAAGCCTCTCCCTCTCACCCATCTCCCCCAAGCCTCCCCCACTCACCCACCCCCCCAAGTCCTCTTTTCTCCTCAACCCCCCCCCCCAAGCCCTCCCTCCTACACCACCCTCCCCATACTAGATCCTCCCAGTCCCCGCACACACCAAACCCCCCCAGGTCCCCCTCCATAGGCCCTCCCATCCCAGTCCCTTCCTGTTTCCCCTGCTTCAGGGGAAGCAATAGGATCTGAGAAAGGACAGAAGAGAGTCAGCTTCAGGGTGATGTACTCGAACATAGATGGGATCACCAGCAAGGCAAGTGAACTACGGGAAAGAACACAAGAAGTGAACCCATATGTAATCAGACTCACAGAAACAAAACTCTCAGGCATCATAATGAATACGGTGTTTCCCCAGAACTACACTGTAATAAGGAAAGAGAGGGAAGGATGGGGAGGAGGTGGAGTGGCCTTACTAATGAGAAAGGAATGGAGCTTCAAGGAGATGGTCATCCCAGGTTGCGAGGGACTCAGAGACTACATAACAGGCACCGTGACATTGGGAGGACCAAAAGTAGTAGTAGCAGTAATATATAACCCTCCACCAAATGACAGAAGACCCAGTCAAGAGTATGACAATAACAACATGGCAGTTAACACTATAATAGAGAAAGCAGCCTCTGCTGCCTGTAGAAATAGATCCCATCTGCTCATCATGGGAGACTTCAATCACGGAAAGATAGACTGGGAGAACAAGGAACCGCATGGAGGAAAGAATACATGTAGAGCCAAACTAATGGAGGTGGTGACAAGAAACTTTCTAAGCCAACATGCCAGCGAACCCACTAGGATGAGAGGAAACGATGAACCAGCGAGACTCGACCTAGTCTTCACTCTGAACGACTCCGACATAAGGAAAATCGGCTATGAGGCCCCAGTAGGAATGAGCGACCACAGTGTACTGGCGTTTGAGTATCTGGTTGAGGAAGGGTTATTGAACTCGAGGAGGGGTACTGAAAACAAAAAACTGGCATTCCGAAAGGGAAACTATGAGGAATTAAGAAAATTCCTAACAGATATAACATGGGAAACAGAGCCTAGGGGGAAAGACGGCTCAAAACATGATGGACTTCATCATGCACAAGTGCAAGGAGGCAGCAAACAAGTTTGTCCCAGCCCAAAAGGAAACCAATGAAATGAAGATGAGAAACCCAAGGTTTAATCAGAGATGTCGGCTAGCTAAGCACCAAAGTAAAAGGGCGTGGAGAAACTATAAGAATAACAGGACACTTGAGAGCAGAGAAAGATACCAGAGTGCCAGGAATGAATATGTCAGGATGAGAAGAGAGGCAGAAAGACAATACAAAAATGACATCGCAAGCAAGGCAAAGACTCAACCTAAATTGCTGCATAGCCACATCAGGAGAAAAGCAACAGTAAAGGAACAGGTAATAAATATAAGGATAGGGGCAGAAGGATTCACTACAAACAACAAGAAAGTGTGTGAGGAACTGAATAAGAAATTCCAGGAGGTCTTCACCTTAGAGCAGGGAGAGATTCCAGAGATAAGAGAGGGAATAGTTAACCAGGAACTACTAGAAGAGTTTGAGATTACCAGCGGGGAAGTAAAGAAGTGTTTACTAGAGTTGGATGTGACAAAGGCTATAGGCCCAGATGGAATCTCCCCATGGATACTAAGGGAAGGAGCCGAAGCACTGTGCCTACCTCTCTCCATAGTGTATAACAAATCACTGGCAAGAGGGGAACTGCCAGAAATTTGGAAGGCAGCTAATGTAGTTATACAAGAAAAGGGATAGGCAGGAGGCACTGAACTAAAGGCCTGTGTCCCTAACCTGCATACCATGCAAGCTGATGGAGAAGATTGTGCGAAGAAAGCTAGTGGAACATCTGGAGCGAAAAAACTTTGTAACACAGCATCAACATGGGTTCAGAGACGGCAAGTCCTGCCTCACTGGGCTAATTGAATTCTACGACCAGGCAACAAAAATAAGGCAAGAAAGAGAGGGGTCGGCAGACTGCATATTTTTGGATTGTCAAAAAGCCTTTGACACAGTACCACACAAGAGGCTAGTGAAAAAGCTGGAGATGCAGGCTGGAGTGAAAGGGAAGGTACTTCGTTGGATAAGGGAGTACATAAGTAACAGAAGACAACGAGTCACTGTGAGGGGTGAGGTCTCGGGTTGGCGTGACGTCACAAGTGGAGTCCCGCAGGGGTCAGTCCTCGGAGCAATACTTTTCTGATACATGTAAATGATCTCCCAGAGGGTATAGAATCGTTTCTCTCAATGTTTGCTGATGATGCAAAAATTATGAGGAAGATTGAAACAGAGGATGATAGTAGGAGGCTACAAGATGACATAGACAGACTGAGTGAATGGTCCAACAAATGGCTGCTAATGTTTAACCCGAGTGAATGCAAAGTAATGAAACTAGGCGGTGGAAACAGTAGGCCAGGCACAGGATACAGAATAAGAGATGAAGTACTTAATGAAACGGACAGAGAGAAAGATCTAGGAATTGATATCACACCAAACCTGTCTCCTGAAGCCCACATAAAGAGAATTACGTCTGCGGCATATGTGAGGCTGGCTAACATCAGAACAGCCTTCAGGAACCTGTGTAAGGAATCGTTCAGAATCTTGTACACCACATATGTAAGACCAATCCTGGAGTATGCGGCCCCAGCATGGAGCCCGTACCTTGTCAAGCACAAGATGAAGCTGGAAAAAGTTCAGAGGTATGCCACTAGACTAGTCCCAGGACTAAGAGGCATGAGTTACGAGGAAAGGCTGCGGGAAATGCACCTTTCGACACTGGAAGACAGAAGAGTAAGGGGAGACATGATCACTACCTACAAAATCCTCAGGGGAATTGACAGGGTAGACAAGGATAAACTATTCAACACTGGTGGTACGCGAACAAGGGGACACAGGTGGAAACTGAGTACCCACATGAGCCATAGGGACGTTTGAAAGAACTTTTTCAGTGTCAGAGTAGTTAACAGGTGGAATGCATTAGGCAGAGATGTGGTGGAGGCTGACTCCATACACAGTTTTAAGTGTAGATATGATAGAGCCCAGTAGGCTCAGGAATCTGTACACCTGTTGATTGACCGTTGAGAGGCGGGACCAAAGAGCCAGAGCTCAACCCCCGCAAGCACAATTAGGTGAGTACATAGTTACTAGACCAAGAACCACAAGGTAAAGCATCAATGGAGGTGAGATGATAAAGTGCATATTAATTGGGTATTAAATGGATATTAACTGATTAACTGGATATTAAATGGATAAAAAAATTAACTATTTTTATACCTATCACAAATCCTATCAATTATAAAGTTATCTAATTTATATAATCTCGGCCTGACATTAATATTATCTAAATTATTAATGTTTCATAATAGTAATGCCACCTCTGTGTGGCTTAATCTTTGTATCAATCATCAATCGACACTGCCCGGGTTGATCGACCCGCAGTGCCCAGGTCTCTTCTACATATCCTCGCAGGTCTAGCCTCCAAGACATAATGTCTCTCCTGTCTCACCCCACAAACACCTTCCCCCTCTCCCCTCATCACTGCATCCATACTCATCACTAAGCTTACCATGACGTATCCCACCTCAACATGTCCCAAGCTTAAATAAGTACATAATGTCTCCATCCTCAATGAATTTAAGCAGTAAAATAGGTACCTGGGTGTTAGTCAGCTGTCACGGGCTGCTTCCTGGGGGTGGAGGCCTGGTCGAGGACCGGGCCGCGGAGACACTAAAGCACCGAAATCGTCTCAAGATAACCTCAAGATAACCACCTTTCTTACCCTCCAAACTGGAAAGTCATATACCACCTTCCTAGATCTTAAGTCTGCCTTTGTTACTGCAAACCAACATGTTATCTTGAGTGAGTTTGTAAGAATGAATATTGGTGGTCGGCTTCTTTGTTGGATCAGGGGTTACTTATCCAACAGGAAGTCATCTGTATTGTTACAGGGGCATAGGAGTGTAACAGGGGACTTCGAACTAGGTACCCCTCAGGGAGGTGTCCTCAGTCCTACCTTATTTAATATCTTAATAAACATGCTGTTAAATTCTGTACCGAGCAAACCCAACGTGCACATCATTAGCTATGCTGATGATATAATGATACACACCACTGGGTATGCTGATGATATAATGATACACACCACTGGGTATGCTAACATGCAGAACGCTCTTAACTCTGTATTAGACTCATGTCAGGACCTAGGTTTAGTTATCTCAGCAGAGAAAACAAAGATACTAAATCGGCGTCCACCCAGGCAGGGAGGAGCTGTTCGCAAGATGCAACTGTCTGAAGGCTCCCAGCTTGACTATGTAAACAGATTCAAATACCTTGGCCTTGAGGTGCCCCTGTATGGTCCTGTTGTGTTCAGACTCTGTCGTCAGTATAAAGAGAGGCTCAGAGCTCTCAAGGCTGTTGCAGGTTATCACTCAGGCTATGGTGCCAATCTCAACATTGTCAAAATGATGTACCGTGCATACATCAGATCTTTAGTGGATTATGGTGCACCTCTGCTTGCTTTGATGCTTGAAAGAATGCTTGGAGGTCTTCAAAAACTGCAAAACGAAGTCTTGTGGATAATCCTTGGGTGCCCTCGTACCACGAAGATACTTAACACGAGAAAGAAACTTAATATTGCGAGCGTCGTTGATCGTGTTACTGAAATTAACTGTCAAATTGGTATAAAAATGATTAGGCTAACTCATCCTAACCCTTGCACAGAAGTCAACCTGGTTTCAAATGGATAACTAAAATTGGAACTGAACTCAGAATGTATCAGATTTATAATTTGTACCAAGAGAGACAACAACGGCACTTTCCTGCACCGTGGGAGATTAATACACCCTTTCCAATTTCCACCCAAGAAGCAAATTAGAGATCAGCCCAAGCTTCGTCTTGAGCCAAAGTTCAATGCCTTAAGCCATATTGATGCTCTGTCCACACAGCATTATCTCTCTCAAATCATATATACACTGATGGTTCCCTACACCGCACCACGGGTGCAGCTGGAAGTATAGTTGTCCTGACAATGGGTGATGGCATATATTTTGAGTGGGGAGTCCGTATAAACAACTGGGCCTCTACCCTTCTAATCGAACTATTTGCCTTGCTTCTTGCACTGAAAAGTATACAAGTCTCCAAACTTGATACATTAATTGTAAGTGACTCTTTATCATCCTTAATTGCTCTCAACTCTTTAAGACATAACTGTAACATGCTCGTGTCTGAAGCTAGACACAAATACAACAAAATTATTAATGATGGTAACAGAGTTCATTTCATGTGGACGCCATCTCATGTTGGCCTCCAAATGCATGATAGAGCTGAGGAGTTAGCCAAAGAATCTGCCATACTTGTATTCAGAAAGAATTATGTAAGAAATGTTCAAGAGATCTGTAAATATTTAATTCAAAATTATCTGCTGCCAGAAATCTTAGCCAAATATCCCCGGTTTGCTACCTTTAGGTAGTAACAGTTGCTTAATTTAGAAATTGTGCTTGTGGTCGATCTCGAGCCCATTGTTGATGTGACGATGTGCATTGTATATTGTAACTAGCTCATCAAGATTGTAACTTGCTTAGCTAAATGAATTGTGGGGTTCAGTCCTTGAACCCATTATGTGCCTCTGTAACACTTTCCACTACCGCACACAAGATGGGTATGGGGTGCATAATAAGTGAACTAAACTAACTAAAGGATTCCAGTGCTGTAAAGTCAATGTAAACCATCTCTGATATTCCCTGTGGTGTGACCCGCTCTCTTCATTTACCAGAGATATCTTTCAATTCTACTTTTGCCAATATATATATTTAAATATTTTTATCTTTTTTTTTAAATTAATGTATCAAAGAAATTAAATACCTAAAATTTATATAAAATTGAATTAACATTAATATTCTAGTTCTCATTAATTATTAGTTGTCCATAGTTTTGTCTTAAGCAAAATGTTCATATTTGTTCAGCAATGAAAATGCCAGGAAATGTGTCAAGAGTTTATTTATATCCATTTAACACATCTATAACTGTATAATATAAAGTTAGGAATTTAAGTAGACACATAGATAGGCCTAAAATTCACAATTAGATATAGCTATGTATATGGACTTGTCGCCAGGGGGTCATATGGCGAAAATATACACAACATATATACCACTGATAGATCACATAGTGATATATACCAGTAAGACACTATAGACGTCATGAGACAGGATCGAACCTGCGTCACTGGACCCTTCCCCCCCCCCTCCCTGGGACCTGGAAGGCCATCTGGGCCTACAATTTCAGCTGGGACTATCTAGTAGCTCGATCATCAGGGGCAGGATTCATCAAAGCATTTACACAACCACATACGAAACCTGTACATCTTTCCTCAGTGATGGCGGCTTTGTTAACATTTATTAAACAATTTACGAGCTTGGAAACCTCACAACCCAAGGTTATTATTGTCATAAACAACCTCAAAGTGCTTCGGAGCTCATAAAGTGTTTAATAAATGTAAGACAAGCAGCCACCATTAGGGAAAGATGTACAGGTTTCGTTAAGTGGTTGTGGAAATGCTAGATGACTCCTAGTGCTGTGTTATCATTACCACATTACCATGTGTGGTCATTGTTTAATTGTGATGGGACCCAGGACTAGGAACTATGTAGCTTCCCAAGATGACCACCAGAGGGCAACACAACGGAGCTTCCCAAGTTGACCACCAGAGGGCAACACAACGGAGCTTCCCAAGATGACCACCAGAGGGCAACACAACGGAGCTTCCCAAGATGACCACCAGAGGGCAACACAACGGAGCTTCCCAAGATGACCACCAGAGGGCAACACAACGGAGCTTCCCAAGATGACCACCAGAGGGCAACACAACAGACCTTCCCAAGATGACCACCAGAGGGCAACACAGCGGAGCTTCCCAAGATGACCACCAGAGGGCAACACAACAGACCTTCCCAAGATGACCACCAGAGGGCAACACAACGGAGCTTCCCAAGATGACCACCAGAGGGCAACACAACAGACCTTCCCAAGATGACCACCAGAGGGCAACACAACAGAGCTTCCCAAGATGACCACCAGAGGGCAACACAACGAAGCTTCCCAAGATGACCACCAGAGGGCAACACAGCGGAGCTTCCCAAGATGACCACCAGAGGGCAACACAACGGAGCTTCCAAAGATGACCACCAGAGGGCAACCGAGTCTCTTTAAGCTCCTCTGACGCAGAGATCTCAAGATATAAGGAAGAAGCGAGGAACACAAATAGAATTAAGTGGCAATTTACACCCCGGGGATGAGATGCTTAGTGCCAACAACAATAGCAAGGTCCCGCGTGATCTAATACCTCCCCAACTATGCGCACCCTAGTCCAAAGGGTCCTTTACACATGGCGCAGTGATATAATAGTGTGGGGGTATAGGGTGTCCTTTAGGGGCTACCTATCTCCCCATTACCAGTCCATTTATAGCACTCCTGGCTAACGGTCCGCTCCGTCTCCATTATAGGATAAGACTCTGACATCCGTACGTGTGTGTGTATACTATTTGTGTCTGCAGAATCGAGCTATTTTAGCTCTTGGACCCCGCCTTTCTAACCTATTTTTCCTCTATTATGTCTATTACATATATTTCTCTCGAACACACACACACACACACATACACACACATATACACACACACACACACAGGAAGTAGCCCATAACAGCTGTCTAACTCCCAGGTACCTATTGACTGCTAGGTAAGAGTGAAAGGGTGAAAGAAACTGCCCATTTTTGTTTCCGCTGGCGCCGGGAATCGAACCCCGGTCCACAGGACTACGTATGCAGCGTGCTGTCCAACTTTAGACAACCAGCGCCCTGTGTGTGTGTGTGTGTGTGTGTACTCACCTAGTTGTACTCACCTAGTTGTGTTTGCGGGGGTTGAGCTCTGGCTCTTTGGTCCCGCCTCTCAACCGTCAATCAACAGGTGTACAGATTTATGAGCCTATCGGGCTCTGTCATATCTACACTTGAAACTGTGTATGGAGTCAGCCTCCACCACATCACTTCCTAATGCATTCCATTTGTCAACCACTCTGACACTAAAAAAGTTCTTTCTAATATCTCTGTGGCTCATTTGGGCACTCAGTTTCCACCTGTGTGTGTGTGTGTGTGTGTGTGTGTGTGTGTGTGTGTGTGTGTGTGTGTGTGTGTGTGTGTGTGTGTGTGTGTGTGTGTGTGTGTAGGGGGGGGGGGACAGTTGCTAGAATAATCACATCTTCACAGAGTCAATATAACTAAATGGTTGTCAAAGGCCGTCTGTATCAACAGCTGCTCTTTGCCTGTGCTTGAAACTATCTCTGTACATGTGCTTCTCTTTTTAACTATGCATGTCAAAGTTAGTTTAAGTTTAGATAATAACATCCGTAATTCAAAGAATTTCTCGGTATCCACAATCACTATCTCTAAGTTGACGCAGATAAAATTAAAAAAAAATTCTAAAAATAAAAATAAAACTTTACAAAACCTGCTCCAAGCATATTATAATGGACGTCTCGGATGCTTCGTTTATAAATGTCGTATTAAGGAAAAAACTAAATTATTTTCATTTCTGTTCAAGCGACAGAAATCACATCCAAATCAACTCGTGTATAGAACCAGTCTATATGGCCACAGCTAATGTTGACCCCTACCTACCTTGAGGCTACCTTGAGGTGCTTCCGGGGCTTAGTGTCCCCGCGGCCCGGTCGTCGACCAGGCCTCCTGGTTGCTGGACTGATCAACCAGGCTGTTAGACGCGGCTGCACGCAGCCTTACGTATGAGTCACAGCCTGGTTGATCAGGTATCCCTTGTAATAAATTCTTCATTATATATCACCTGTCCCATCTATTCCATCCATCCCAATCTCCATTACACCGTCCTCACAGTCAATCACCTTCACCTGTTTGGAAGTAATGATTAACTAACCGCTCGTTTCGAAGCGCACACCGACACTAACAACCCATTTGGTGTTCCGAGGCAGCAACCGGTAGTTGGATTACAAGCTCATCGTGGATAAAATTTTCAGTGCATTTTAATCCCCAATCGGCTTCTAAGGCGAGGATTAGTGGCCGTTACTTGGCCAGGGCACGCATGGCTAATCACTAATAGAGAGGGAATTAAGGGTGATTGGTGGATAGGTCTGCGTATACCACTATTAATGGATTGGTCACAGTGATGGGTGTGGTCCAGGTGAGGGAGGGAGGGGTGGAGTGTTGGGGGGAGGGGAGAGTGTTAGGGGAGGGGTGGAGTGTTGGGGGGTGAGGTAGTGTTGGGGCAGGGGTGGAGTGTTGGGGAGAGGTAGTGTTGGGGGAGGGGTGGAGTGTTCGGGGGAGAGGTAGTGTTGGGGGAGGGGAGAGTGTTAGGGGAGGGGTGGAGTGTTGTGGGGTGAGGTAGTGTTGGGGGAGGGGTGGAATGTTGGGGGGAGGGGGGAGTGTTGGGGGAGAGGTAGTGTTGGGGAAGGGGTGGAGTGTTGGGGGAGGGATGGAGTGTTGGGGGGTGAGGTAGTGTTGGGGGAGGGGTGGAGTGTTGGGGGGAGGGGTGGAGTGTTGGGGGAGAGGTAGTGTTGGGGGGAGGGGTGGAGTGTTGGGGGGAGGGGTGGAGTGTTGGGGGAGAGGTAGTGTTGGGGGGAGGGGTGGAGTGTTGGGGAGAGGTAGTGTTGGGGAGAGGTAGTGTTGGGGGAGGGGTGGAGTGTTGGGGGGAGGGGTGGAGTGTTGGGGGAGAGGTAGTGTTGGGGGAGGGGTGGAGTGTTGGGGAGAGGAAGTATTGGGGAGGGGTGGAGTGTTGGGGGGTTGGAGTGTTGGGGGGGGAGAGGTAGTGTTGGGGGGGGAGAGGTAGTGTTGGGGGGGGGAGAGGTAGTGTTGGGGAGAGAGGTAGTGTTGGGGGGAGAGGTAGTGTTGGGGGAGGGGTGGAGTGTTGGGGGGAGAGGTAGTGTTGGGGGAGGGGTGGAGTGTTGGGGGGGAGAGGTAGTGTTGGGGGAGGGGTGGAGTGTTGGGGGGAGAGGTAGTGTTGGGGGAGAGGTAGTGTTGGGGGAGGGGTGGAGTGTTGGGGGGTGAGGTAGTGTTGGGGGAGGGGTGGAGTGTTGGGGGGGAGAGGTAGTGTTGGGGGAGAGGTAGTGTTGGGGGAGGGGTGGAGTGTTGGGGGGTGAGGTAGTGTTGGGGGAGAGGTAGTGTTGGGGGAGGGGTGGAGTGTTGGGGGGGAGAGGTAGTGTTGGGGGAGGGGTGGAGTGTTGGGGGGAGAGGTAGTGTTGGGGGGAGAGGTAGTGTTGGGGGAGGGGTGGAGTGTTGGGGGGAGAGGTAGTGTTGGGGGAGAGGTGGAGTGTTGGGGGGAGAGGTAGTGTTGGGGGAGAGGTAGTGTTGGGGGAGGGGTGGAGTGTTGGGGGGTGAGGTAGTGTTGGGGGGAGAGGTAGTGTTGGGGGAGGGGTGGAGTGTTGGGGGGAGAGGTAGTGTTGGGGAGAGGTAGTGTTGGGGGAGGGGTGGAGTGTTGGGGGGTGAGGTAGTGTTGGGGGAGAGGTAGTGTTGGGGGAGGGGTGGAGTGTTGGGGGGAGAGGTAGTGTTGGGGGAGGGGTGGAGTGTTGGGGGGAGAGGTAGTGTTGGGGGAGAGGTAGTGTTGGGGGAGGGGTGGAGTGTTGGGGGGTGAGGTAGTGTTGGGGGGAGAGGTAGTGTTGGGGGAGGGGTGGAGTGTTGGGGGGTGAGGTAGTGTTGGGGGGAGAGGTAGTGTTGGGGGAGGGGTGGAGTGTTGGGGGGTGAGGTAGTGTTGGGGGGAGAGGTAGTGTTGGGGGAGGGGTGGAGTGTTGGGGGGAGAGGTAGTGTTGGGGGAGAGGTAGTGTTGGGGGAGGGGTGGAGTGTTGGGGGGAGAGGTAGTGTTGGGGGGAGAGGTAGTGTTGGGGGAGGGGTGGAGTGTTGGGGGGTGAGGTAGTGTTGGGGGGAGAGGTAGTGTTGGGGGAGAGGTGGAGTGTTGGGGGGAGAGGTAGTGTTGGGGGAGAGGTGGAGTGTTGGGGGGAGAGGTAGTGTTGGGGGAGAGGTAGTGTTGGGGGAGGGGTGGAGTGTTGGGGGCAGTGGTGGAGTGTTGGGGGAGAGGTAGTGTTGGGGGAGAGGTAGTGTTGGGGGAGAGGTAGTGTTGGGGGAGGGGTGGAGTGTTGGGGGGTGAGGTAGTGTTGGGGGGTGAGGTAGTGTTGGGGGGAGAGGTAGTGTTGGGGGAGGGGTGGAGTGTTGGGGGGAGAGGTAGTGTTGGGGGAGGGGTGGAGTGTTGGGGGGTGAGGTAGTGTTGGGGGAGTGGTGGAGTGTTGGGGGGAGAGGTAGTGTTGGGGAGGGGTGGAGTGTTGGGGGGGGGAGAGGTAGTGTTGGGGGGAGGGGTGGAGTGTTGGGGGAGGAGTGGAGTGTTGGGGGGAGGGGGGGAGTGTTGGGGGGAGGGTGGAGTGTTGGGGAGAGGTAGTGTTGGGGGGAGGGGTGCAATGTTAGGCTAAGTGTTTAGGTTCTGTTGGCGATTATTTGTATTTGTAGTACGCGGGTGAAGCATTTACAGCGTTGTGGTTCGAACAAAAGTCGTCAGCGAAGCACTTGTTCCGGAAGTGTTCGAACGTCATCAGTTGTGAGTCGTGTGTAAAGTTGTATCCATTCATAACTAAGAGGCTTGGCAGGAGCATGGAATCCCTTTTGGCCTTTATAGATAAAGACGGGCTGCCTACTGATGAATACGTCATTGGGGGTCGGCCGCTGGAGGGAATGACCGTAGCGTGAAGACGGGTTGCTTTAAATCTTTCACCAATGTACTGCAAATACAAACAATTAACGACCAAACCAAAACACCTAACCAAACCTATCTTAGGCCTAACTATACACACAACGCATGGGCCTCCATTCAGCAAAATATTCGCTGAATAAAAAGCCATAATAATCGCAATATTGAAAACCTTCTCAAAATATTCATGATTGTCTTTTGTTTTCGTAACTGTCAACGTAAGCCGGTGGCTGAGCGGACAGAACACTGGACGCGTTATCCTGTGGTCCCGGGTTCGATCCCGGGCGCCGGCGAGAAACAATGGACAGAGTTTCTTTCACCTTGATGCCCCCTGTTACCTAGCAGTAAATAGGAACCTGGGAGTTAGTCAGCTGTCACGGGCTGCTTCCTGGGGGTTGAGGCCTGGTCGAGGACCGGGCCGCGGGGACACTAAAGCCCCGAAATCATCTCAAGATAACCTCTACCAGCGGTACACGTGGCTTTGTTTACGTCTACCGAGGTAAACAAAGCCAGGCCAGCGGTACACGTGGCTTTGTTTACGTCAACCGAGGTAAACAAAGCCAGGCCAGCGGTACACGTGGCTTTGTTTACGTCAACCGAGGTAAACAAAGCCAGGCCAGCGGTACACGTGGCTTTGTTTACGTCAACCGAGGTAAACAAAGCCAGGCCAGTCGACATTTGTCATAATTTATCCCAGCGTGTTTCTTATTGGTTGGGATGAGAGACGATCCGATTGCCTAATATGGCGCCGCTTAATGGCAGGCTGGAGCGGGGTGACCCTTATGCCTCCTGGCCATGAGGGTCACATTACCAGTCTCACCACCTGTCTCTCTCATCCTAATGGTGATGTTAGGTTACCTGCCATCCTCCTGGTGTTGTTGTTGTCACTGTACTTGTTGTAGTTGTTGTCACTGTTCTTGTTCGTGTTGTTGTTGTCACTGTACTTGTTGTTGGTGTTGTTGTCACTGTACTTGTTGTAGTTGTTGTCACTGTACTTGTTGTAGTTGTTGTCACTGTACCTGTTGTAGTTGTTGGTGTTGTTGTCACTGTACTTGTTGTAGTTGTTGTTGTCATTGTACTTGTTGTAGTTGTTGTCACTGTACCTGTTGTAGTTGTTGGTGTTGTTGTCACTGTACTTGTTGTAGTTGTTGTTGTCACTGTACTTGTTGTAGTTGTTGTCACTGTACTTGTTGTAGTTGTTGTTGTTGTCACTGTACTTGTTGTAGTTGTTGTTGTTGTCACTGTACTTGTTGTAGTTGTTGGTGTTGTCGTTGTACTTGTTGTAGTTGTTGTCACTGTACCTGTTGTAGTTGTTGGTGTCATTGTACTTGTTGTAGTTGTTGTCACTGTACCTGTTGTAGTTGTAGTTGTTGGTGTTGTTGTCGCTGTACTTGTTGTAGTTGTAGTTGTTGGTGTTGTTGTCGCTGTACTTGTTGTAGTTGCTAGTGTTGTTGTTGTCACTGTTCTTGTTGTAGTTGTTAGTGTTGTTGTCGCTGTACTTGTTGTAGTTGTTGTTGTTGTCGCTGTACTTGTTGTAGTTGTTGTTGTTGTCGTTGTACTTGTTGTAGTTGTTGTTGTTGTCGTTGTACTTGTTGTAGTTGTTGTTGTTGTCGCTGTACTTGTTGTAGTTGCTGTTGTTGTTGTTGTCACTGTTCTTGTTGTAGTTGTTAGTGTTGTTGTCGCTGTACTTTTTGTAGTTGTTAGTGTTGTTGTCTCTGTACTTGTTGTAGTTGGTGTTGTTGTCACTGTTCTTGTTGTAGTTGTTGTCTCTGTACTTGTTGTAGTTGCTGTTGTTGTCACTGTTCTTGTTGTAGTTGGTGTTGTTGTCACAGTTCTTGTTGTAGTTGTTGTCTCTGTACTTGTTGTAGTTGGTGTTGTTGTCACTGTTCTTGTTGTAGTTGTTGTCTCTGTACTTGTTGTAGTTGCTGTTGTTGTCTCTGTACTTGTTGTAGTTGGTGTTGTTGTCACTGTTCTTGTTGTAGTTGTTGTCTCTGTACTTGTTGTAGTTGCTGTTGTTGTCACTGTTCTTGTTGTAGTTGTTGTCGCTGTACTTGTTATAGTTGTCACTGTACTTATTGTAGTTGTTGTTGTTGTTGTCACTGTACTTGTTGTCACTGTACTTGTTGTAGTTGCTGTTGTCACCGTCCTTGTTTCAATTGCTTTAACTACAACTTAGGTAGTTACAAAAACACACACACACTATTCGTCACGAAGAAAGGCAACGGGAGCTAAACCTCACTTCGCTGGAAGACAGAAGATTAAGGGGAGACATGATAACGACCTTCAAAATACTCAGGGGAATTAACAGGGTGGACAAAGACAAACTATTTAGCAAGTGTGGAACTCGAACAAGGGGACACAGGTGGTGACTTAGTACCCAAATGATTATCAGGCCCACTACCCGGGAGCCTGGTAGCTGAGTGGACAGCGCTTGGGATTCGTAATCCTATTGCCCGGAGATAGATCCCCGGCGATGGCAGAAACAAATGGGCAGTTTCTTTCACCCTGATGCCCCTGTTACCTAGCAGTAAATAGGTACCTGGGAGTTGAACAGTTGTTACGGGCTGCACACACACACACACACACACACACACACACACACACACACACACACACACACACACACACACATACACATACACATACACACACACACACGCGCGCGCGCGCGCGCACACAATTGTGTACTCACCTAGTTGTACTCACCTAGTTGTGCTTGCGGGGGTTGAGCTCTGGCTCTTTGGTCCCGCCTCTCAACCGTCAATCAACAGCTGTACAGATTCCTGAGCCTATTGGGCTCTATCATATCTACACTTGAAACTGTGTATGGAGTCAGCCGATTGTGTGTGTGTGTGTGTGTGTGTGTGTGTGTGTGTGTGTGTGTGTGTGTGTGTGTGTGTGTGTGTGTGTGTGTATACTCACCTATTTGTACTCACCTATTTGTGCTTGCGGGGGTTGAGCTCTGGCTCTTTGGTCCCGCCTCTCAACTGTCAATCAACTGGTGTACAGATTCCTGAGCCTACTGGGCTCTATCATGTCTACATTTGAAACTGTGTATGGAGTCAGCCTCCACCACATCACTTCCTAGTGCATTCCATTTATTAACTACTCTGACACTGAAAACGTTCCTTCTAACGTCTCTGTGGCTCATGTGGGTACTCAGTTTCCCCATGTGTCCCCTTGTTCGCGTCCCACCAGTGTTGAATAGTTCATCCTTGTTTACCCGGTCGATTCCTCTGAGGATTTTGTAGGTTGTGATCATGTCTCCCCTTACTCTTCTGTCTTCCAGTGTCGTAAGGTGCATTTCCCGCAGCCTTTCCTCGTAACTCATGCCTCTTAGTTCTGGGACTAGTCTAGTGGCATACCTTTGGACTTTTTCCAGCTTCGTCTTGTGCTTGACAAGGTACGGGCTGCATGCTGGGGCCGCATACTCCAGGATTGGTCTTACATATGTGGTGTACAAGATTCTGAATGATTCCTTACACAGGTTCATGAACGCTGTTCTGATGTTAGCCAGCCTCGCATATGCCGCAGACGTTATTCTTTTTATGTGGGCTTCAGGAGACAGGTTTGGTGTGATATCAACTCCTAGATCTTTCTCTCTGTTTGTTTCATTAAGTACTTCACCTCCTATTCTGTATCCTGTGTCTGCCTAGTTTCATTACTTTGCATTTACTCGGGTTGAACTTCAACAGCCATTTGTTGGACCATTCACTCAGTCTGTCTAGGTCATCTTGTAGCCTCTTACTATCGTCCTCAGTTTCAATCCTCCTCATAATTTTGGCATCATCGGCAAACATTGAGAGAAACGATTCTATACCCTCTGTGTGTGTGTGTGTGTGGCAGTCATTTACAACCCTCCCCTAAATGACAAGACCCAGGCAGGAGTTTGATAGGAACAACATGGCAACCATTAATATAATAGAGAGAGGAGCATCAGTTGCCTGCAGGAATGGCTCAAGACTCTTAATCATGGGCGATTTCAACCACGGAAAGATAGACTGGGAGAATGGGGACCCACATGGTGGTGCAGATACATGGAGAGCTAAACTCTTGGAAGTGGCAACAAGGAACTTTCTGAGCCAGCATGTCAGGGAACCCACAAGAGTGAGAGGCAATGATGAACCAGCTAGACTCGACTTGATATTCACCCTGAATGAGTCAGAAATAAGGGAAGTCAAAGTTGAAGCCCCCATAGGAATGAGTGACCACAGTGTACTGACCTTTGAATACTTGGAGATAGGGAAAACCTATCCAAGGATGGGATCGGAGGGGAAAAAGACTAAATTACCGAAGAGGAAAATATGACGAGATGAGGAACTTCCTCAAGGGAATGCCATTGGAAACAGAGCTTAGAGACAAGAATGTGCAGGACATGATGGATTTTGTCACCCAGAAGTGCCAGGAAGCTGCAGACCTGGTCCAAAAGGATAGAAACGAAAAACAACAGAAAAATCCATGGTTCAACCAGGAATGAAAGGTAGCGAAGCAACTGAATAAAAGAACATGGAGAAACTACAGAAATACCAGAACACCGGAGAGCAGGGAGAGATACCAGAGGGCCAGAAATGAGTACCTCAGAGTGATGAGGGAAGCAGAGAGACAGTTTGAAAATGACAGTGAGTAAAGCCAAGACCCAACCAAAGCTGCTCCACAGCCACATCCAACCCGTTCTCGCAAATTTAATAAGTCAATATTGACTTATTAAATATGTGCATACGTGACATACTTAACATAATAGATACCCTTAAAAAGATTCATAGAAAACACCGACCTTACCTAACCTTGTTAGTATCTTAAGATAAGCATCTTATTGCTTCGTAATGTAATGATCTGGGGCTCAGATCATTGGTTCTCCCTTCTCCCCTCTTTTCCCTCTCCTTCTCCCCTCCTTTCCTTCTCCCTCTCCCCTCCTTCCTTCTCCCCTCCCCTTGGCCGTCATTCGTCTCCTCTCCTCTTCCTCCCCCCCCCCTGTCGCCCATTTGTCAGGGTCAAGAGGTTGACCTGAGGGTAGGGTGGTCGTGGATACCTTGGCTTCTCCCACTCAACTTCCCCACTCAGATATTTCCCTCTCCACCCCCTCTCATCCCTCTCTGTCCCTCTCAGCAGCGGCCTTCCCCATACCAGGCAGAGTCAAATGTCCCTACTCCTATCTTAGAGGAGACAGGCTTGAACATAAATTATCAGTTTTGTAAACATTGCTCGCAGGTGTCTGGGCTCCATAGACGCGCCTTGTCCCCCTTCTCTAGCTGGGGAGAGCTGACTCAATCTTCAGAAATTCATGTAGCTTTCCACGACAGATCAGTGAAGGTGATTGGCCTGAGATAAGGGCCAAGTCCTTATTGGCCCTAGAGAGCCAGACCTCAGGCCTACGTGTTAAATGGTTGGCCATTGCCAAAATAATGGGTGGAGCCCTGGGGCTGTATTAGATGGTGGGAGGAGTAATTCTTCCCAACAATAAGTTGGAAAAACTAAATTTCATCAGTGTGTCTTGGGAGTGTATTAGGAACAGGGCCGCAAGCCCGTATCCTCGGGGCTGAGGGCAGCCATCAACATCGTGGCCGTAGTGCGGGTATTTAAGGTATAGTAGCACTTGAGTTTTCGTGTCCTCGGTAAATATCCATTGTGCCTCTAGGGAAATAGAATAGGTGATGTGTTCAAATTGTCTTAATTTACATGTTTCATAAAATAAATTGTATAGCTTGTCCAGTGGTATTCACTTAACTCCCCTTTGATATATTTTGCTACTTTGTCATTTTTAGGTGTTGTATTGGAAGCCCCCATGTTCTCCTACTATTAATGGATACTAAAGTTACCCTTGGATTCAAATAAGTAACGGGAATTAAACAAACTAATTTTTCCAAAATTTATTACTGAAATTCATATTACCCGGAGTCCCATGGTTACTGATTCCTTGCCTTCCTGGGGGATCGGTGACAGACACATTCAGGTATGGTTGGTCGGGAAGGTGGTGGCAGTGCTTTAATGGTTTTTATTTTATAATTAGTAATAAGCGAATAACCCTTGTCCTTGGTGTATCTTCCTCATTTAATATTCCTCTTATATACGTGGCAGTCCAGTGAGGGGTCATGCTGGACTGTAACAGTGTTAAGCTGGGGTATTGAGTGGAGAGAGACAGAGATGTACAACAGAGAGCGTATATTACGATCACGAGAGATAACAAGATAACAGGATTAACACTGGGGGACATCGGGTTATTACAATAGAGGCCGCGGTTATTACGACAGGGAAAGCGGTCGTTACAGTAATTACAATTATTACCTAACCTATAATAGGTATAGGTTAAGTAATAATTGTAATTACGAAGCAATAAGATGCTTATCTTAATATACTAACAAGGTTAGGTAAGGTCGGTGTTTTCTATGAATCTTTTTAGGGGTATCTATTATGTTTAGTATATCACCTATGCACGTAGTTAATAAGTCAATATTGACTTTACGAATTTTCGAGAACGGGTTGCCACATCAGAAGGAAAACAGCAGTGAAAGAACAAGTGATGAAATTGAAAAAAAGGGAGAACAGATAAACAGAGAATGACAAGGAGGTGTGTGAAGAACTCAACAAGAGATTCCAGGAGGTCTTCACAATAGAACAAGGAGAATCCCCTGCACTAAATGAGGAGGAAGCAAACCAAGAAACCTTGGAGGAATTTGACCTCACCAGTGATGAGGTCAAAAGGTGTCTGTTGGAGCTGGATGTGACAAAGGCTGTTGGGCCTGACAGAATCTCACCATTGATACTAAAGGAAGGTGCAGAAGCACTAAGTGTGCCACTCTCTATGGTGTATTACAGGTCACTGGAAACAGGAGACCTACCCGAAAGTTGGAAGACAGCTAACGTAGTCCCTATACACAAGAAGGATGACAGGCAAGAGGCACTACAAGGAACTACAGGCCAGTTTCCCTAACTTGTATACCATGCAAGGTGATGGAGAAGAAATTAATGGAGATAGAGAAAGTAAAGTAATGAAATTAGGCGAAGGGAGCAGAAGGCTGAACACAAGGTACCACCTGGGAGGTGAAATCCTGCAAGAGTCAATTAGAGAGAAAGATCTGGGGGTCGATATCACACCGAACCTGTCATCAGAGGCCCACATCAAAAGGATATCATCAGCGGCATATGCTAGACTGGCCAACATAAGAACTGCCTTTAGAAACTTGTGTAAGGACTCGTTCAGAACCCTGTATACCACTTATGTCAGACCAATCTTGGAATATGCAGCGCCAGCCTGGAGTCCATACCTAGTTAAACACAAGACAAAGTTAGAGAAGATTCAGCGGTATGCCACCAGGCTCGTCCCGGAACTGAGAGGATTGAGCTACGAGGAAAGGCTAAAGGAGCTGAACCTCACATCCCTGGAAAACAGAAGAGTAAGGGGAGACATGATAACCACCTACAAAATTCTCAGGGGAATTGACAGGGTGGACAAAGACAAACTCTTCAGCACGGGTGGGACACGAACAAGGGGACACAGGTGGAAACTTAGTACCCAGATGAGCCACAGAGACGTTAGAAAGAATTTTTTCAGTGTCAGAGTAGTTAGTAGATGGAATGCACTAGGAAGTGATGTGGTGGAGGCTGACTCCATACACAATTTCAAATGTAGATATGATAGAGCCCAGTAGGCTCAGGAATCTGTACACCAGTTGATTGACAGTTGAGAGGCGGGACCAAAGAGCCAGAGCTCAACCCCTGCAAGCAGAATTAGGTGAGTACAATTAGGTAGTGAGTACAGTGTGTGTACCACCGGGGGCCGGTGGCTGAGCGGACAGCACGCTGGACGCGTGATCCTGTGGTCTCGGGTTCGATCCCGGGCGCCGGAGAGAAACAATGGTCAGAGTTTCTTTCACCCTAATGCTCCTGTTACCTAGCAGTAAATAGGTACCTGGGAGTTAGTCAGCTGTCACGGGCTGCTTGCTGGGGTGTGTGTGGTGTGGGGAGAAAAAAAAATAAGTGTTAGTAACAGTTGATTGACTGTTGAGAGGCGGGACGAAAGAGCACAGCTCAACCCCCGCAATCGTGAATACAACTAGATGAACACACACATACACACACACACACACACACACACACACACACACACACACACACACACACACACACACACACACACACACACACACACACACTATTCGTCACAAGAATACGCTAAAACTCGGCCTATTTGAGCTTGAGACGGGGGGTGGGTGGGGGACTGCTCCATTTCAGAGACCGCATAAGAGGCCTGGCTCACGAAGCTCAGTGTCAACACGACGTGTTTGTAGGCAACTCCAGCCCGTTCTTATACAAACAAGAACGGGCAAATATGAAACCGTAGTTAATATATAATAATAATTCTTGCTGCATCCAGTCGCTTGCGCCAGTGAAAGCTCTCTCCAATTTTTTATTCAAGCTTTCGTTATGAATGCTGACGAAGGGAATGTATACACAGCAGGTCCCATGGTGGGTTGGCCTCCTGCCTCGCCTGCTGTGGTATAGTCTCCTGCCTCGCCTGCTGTGGTGGCCGCCTGCCTCGCCTGCTGTGGTGCCCTCCTGCCTCGCCTGCTGTGGTAGCCTCCTGCGTCGCCTGCTGTGGTAGCCTCCTGCCTCGTCTGCTGTGGTAGCCTCCTGCCTCGTCTGCTGTGGTAGCCTCCTGCCTCGTCTGCTGTGGTAGCCTCCTGCCTCGTCTGCTGTGGTAGCCTCCTGCCTCGTCTGCTGTGGTAGCCTCCTGCCTCGCCTGCTGTGGTAGCCTCCTGCCTCGTCTGCTGTGGTAGCCTCCTGCGTCGCCTGCTGTGGTAGCCTTCTGCGTCGCCTGCTGTGGTGCCCTCCTGCCTCGCCTGCTGTGGTAGCCTCCTGCGTCGCCTGCTGTGGTAGCCTCCTGCCTCGTCTGCTGTGGTAGCCTCCTGCCTCGTCTGCTGTGGTAGCCTCCTGCCTCGCCTGCTGTGGTGGCCTCTTGCGTCACCTGCTGTGGTAGCCTCCTGCCTCGTCTGCTGTGGTAGTCTCCTGCCTCGCCTGCTGTGGTGGCCTCCTGCGTCGCCTGCTGTGGTGGCCTCCTGCCTCGCCTGCTGTGGTAGCCTCCTGCGTCGCCTGCTGTGGTAGCCTCCTGCCTCGCCTGCTGTGGTAGCCTCCTGCCTCGCCTGCTGTGGTGGCCGCCTGCCTCGCCTGCTGTGGTAGCCTCCTGCCTCGCCTGCTGTGGTGGCCGCCTGCCTCATTTGCTGTGGTAGCCTCCTGCCTCGCCTGCTGTGGTGGCCGCCTGCCTCGCCTGCTGTGGTAGCCTCCTGCCTCGCCTGCTGTGGTAGCCTCCTGCCTCGCCTGCTGTGGTAGCCTCCTGTCTCGCCTGCTGTGGTAGCCTCCTGCACCAGGAGGCGGCGGCGACGAGGGAGGCTCTCAGACAAAGGCTATTTACAGTCGTCTGAATACCTTCTCCACCGGCTCATTCGCTTCGAGGAAATTTGTAAGCCTTCATGCCACTCCTAATTCACTCTCAGGATTTGACAAAATGCTTCTTTTTTGCAGTGAAAATTTGTTAATCTTAAAAATTCAGTATGAGAGAGCGAGAGCGAAAGAGAGAGAGAGAGAGAGAGAGAGAGAGAGGGAGAGAGGGAGAGAGAGAGAGAGAGAGAGAGAGAGAGAGAGAGAGAGAGAGAGAGAGAGAGAGAGAGAGAGAGAGAGAGAGAGAGAGAGAGAGAGAGAGAGATTGTACCTAAAATCAGAACCAGAACGCAATGTTACACACGAACCCGTCCTCTGACCAAGTTCATTCCATCCAGCGGTCGACCCCACAGACGCATTCATCAATTTTAACATGCTGTTTATTCTAAATACGAATTTTCTTAAATATAAATTAATATTGTTATATGTCAGCCTTCTTTGCATATTTAGGCACTGGTTAGGTTAGGTTAGGTTAGGTTAGGTTAGGTGTTTAGGTTCTGTTGGCGATTATTTGTATTTGTAGTCCGTGGGTGAAGCATTTATAGCGTTGTGGTTCGAACAAAAGTCGTCAGCGAAGCACTTGTTATGCAGCCCGTCCTCATAAACAAAAACCCAAAGTCCATTCCATGCACCCGCCAAACCCCCTGTTTATACGACTCACAACTGATGACGTCTGAACACTTCCGGAACAAGTGCTTCGATGGTGACTGTTGTTCGAACCACAACGCTGTAAATGCTTCACCCACGGACTACAAATATAAATAATAGCCAACAGAACCTAAACACCTAACTTAACCAGTGCCTAAATTTGCACAGAATGCTAATATATATAACAATACTAGCTGTGCCCGGCCACGCGTTGCTGTGGCTCATCAGACGCATGTGCGTGGCTGAGTAACAACACCCTTCCCTTGTCTCCAGTACTTCCCTCCATTTCCCCCTTACCCTGTCCACTTGTCCTCCCCACCATTCCCCACTCCACTGTCCCCCCGTCCCCTCGTCCTCCCAAGCCATTTCCCCCTCCCCCGTCCCCTCGTCCTCCCCACCATCCCTCACCCTCCTGTCCGCATGTCCACCCCACCATTCTCCATTACCCCGGCCTGTCGTCCCCTCCATCCCCAACTCTCCCGTCCCCTCGACTTCCCCACCATCCTTTACTCCCGTCCCCTCGTCCTCCCCACCATTTCCCACTCCCTCATCCGATGCATTCCAAAATGATCTGATGTTCCCATCAGAAAATTGGGAACATCAAATGATCTGATGTTCCCATCACTGAAAAATACGAACAATTAAAAATTGAAATAAAAACAATAAAAAAATACAAAAATAAACTATACTCATGAACTGAACAGTATGGTAAATAACACAGCTTAATTCCAAGGCAACGTCAAACAAAATTATTAAATCAAAATGAAAATAAATTGAAATCTATGAAAATTCAATTTATCAATACAATCAGAAACATTTAAATGGAATCGTAATACATTTAGTATAGCGTGTGTTGCTCTTACATGCAACAGATGGCGCTGTTAAAAAAAAAACATGTTTTTACCTGTCACAGGTGTGGCATCTATATAGCAGGCATATAAAAACACACGCATATTCGAATGGAACGTCGTGTCAAAATTTCAAAGCAATCAGTGAAGAACTTTTGGAGATTACAGCGTGTTTAGCTATTACGTTCAACAGATGGCGCTGTTTTTCATAAAAAAACATGTTTTTTCCTGTCACAGGTGAGGCCTGTATATAGTAAGTATGTAAAAACATGCGCCTATTCGAATGCAACGTTGTGTCAAAATTTCAAAGCAATCGGTAAAGAGTTTTCGAAGATTTCCCTCACATGAAAAACAGACTTTTCCAAGAAAGCATGTTTTTTTTTTCTCATTACAGACATGAGATCTATATAGTGTGAAAATTTCAGTGCAATCGGTGCAATCTCCTAATCGATAGGAGATTAGCGATTTTGAACAAACGAACATTTTCATTTTTATTTATATAGATTAATTTATATATGAGAAAATTCCTATTTTGAATAAACAGCATATTAAAATGGATGAATGCGTCTTTGGGGTCGACCGCTGGATGGAATGAACGTGGCCTGAGGACGGGTCGTGTGTAGACCTTTTTTCATTCATAAACAGGAGGGTTTGGCGGGTGCTAGGAATGGACTTTGGGTCTTTGTTTATGAGGACGGGTCGGTTTATGAGGACGGGTCGGTTTATGAGGACGGGCTGGTGTATGAGGACGGGCTGGGTTATGAGGACGGGCTGATGTATGAGGACGGGCTGGTGTATGAGGACGGGCTGGTGTATGAGGACGGGTCGGTTTATGAGGACGGGCTGGTGTACGAGGACGGGCTGGTTTATGAGGACGGGCTGGTTTATGAGGACGGACTCGTTTATGAGGACGGGTCGGTTTATGAGGACGGGCTGGTTTATGAGGACGGACTCGTTTATGAGGACGGGTCGGTGTATGAGGACGGGCTGGTGTATGAGGACGGGTCGGTTTATGATGACGGGCTGGTGTATGAGGACGGGCTGGTTTATGAGGACGGGCTGGTTTATGAGGACGGGTCGGTTTATGAGGACGGGCTGGTTTATGAGGACGGACTCGTTTATGAGGACGGGTCGGTGTATGAGGACGGGCTGGGTTATGAGGACCGGCTGGTTTATGAGGACGGACTCGTTTATGAGGACGGGTCGGTTTATGAGGACGGGCTGGTGTATGAGGACGGGCTGGTTTATGAGGACGGGCTGGTTTATGAGGACGGACTCGTTTATGAGGACGGGTCGGTTTATGAGGACGGGCTGTTGTATGAGGACGGGCTGGTGTATGAGGACGGGCTGGTGTATGAGGACGGGCTGGTGTATGAGGACGGGCTGGGTTATGAGGACGGGCTGGTTTATGAGGACGGACTCGTTTATGAGGACGGGCTGTTGTATGAGGACGGGCTGGTGTATGAGGACGGGCTGGTGTATGAGGACGGGCTGGTGTATGAGGACGGGCTGGTTTATGAGGACGGGCTGGTGTATGAGGACGGGCTGGTGTATGAGGACGGGCTGGTGTATGAGGACGGGCTGGTGTATGAGGACGGGCTGGTGTATGAGGACGGGCTGGTGTATGAGGATGGGCTGGTGTATGAGGACGGGCTGGTGTATGAGGACGGGCTGGTGTATGAGGACGGGCTGGTTTATGAGGACGGGCTGGTGTATGAGGACGGGCTGGTGTATGAGGACGGGCTGGTGTATGAGGACGGGCTGGTGTATGAGGACGGGCTGGTGTATGAGGACGGGCTGGTGTATGAGGACGGGCTGGTGTATGAGGACGGGCTGGTGTATGAGGACGGGCTGGTGTATGAGGACGGGCTGGTGTATGAGGACGGGCTGGTGTATGAGGACGGGCTGGTGTATGAGGACGGGCTGGTGTATGAGGACGGGCTGATGTATGAGGACGGGCTGGTGTATGAGGACGGGCTGGTTTATGAGGACGGGCTGGTTTATGAGGACGGGCTGGTTTATGAAGACGGGCTGGTGTATGAGGACGGGCTGGAGTCACCTTTAAGAGAGGTACTGGAGTCACCAGCCCTCCCACGCCCGTCCTCCACGCCCATCCTCCACGCCCGTCCTCCACGCCCGTCCTCCACGCCCGTCCTCCACGCCCGTCCTCCACGCCCGTCCTCCACGCAAGCTTTCCCTGCTAACCGACAACACTTCTGTCAATTTTCCATTTTGACAGCAGGACTGAGGGCCCTTGACCCCGCCTGACCCTCAGCCTCACAATGTTCACAGGTGTCTGAAGACCTTCTTGGTGCATGACCTTCATTTCAAGGCTATTGGTAAAAGTTAGCTCTCTTCCCCTCGCTCCCCCCCCCCCTCACTCTCACCCCCTCTCTCACCCCCCCTCACTCTCACCCCCTCTCTCACTCTCACCCTCTCACTCTCACCCTCTCGCTCTCTCCCTCTCACTCTCTCCCCCTCTCACTCTCACCCCCTCTCACTCTCTCCCCTTCTCGCTCTCTCCCTCTCACTCTCACCCCCTCTCACTCTCTTCCCCTCTCGCTCTCACTCTCACCCCCTCTCGCTCTCTCCCTCTCACTCTCAGCCCCTCTCGCTCTCTCCTTCTCGCTCTCTCCCTCTCTCTCTCCCCCTCTCATTCTCCCTTCTCCCTCTTAAGATATTTCTAAATGTCAATAATAAATTGTCAATCGTCATGAAAGAATTGTTGAATATGTTGCATTAGGTTTTAGTGACCTTCAAAAAGTGCCCCTTTTTAATCGTGTCTCTTTTGCATACCCTTCCTTCAGACTCCCCTCTCTACCCTCCCCCTCTTCTTCTACCCCTATTCTCTAACCCCCCCTTTATTTTTAGCCCCCCCCCTCGCACCTACCATTCTCGAACCCCTTTTCCCCCTCCCTTCCGCCTCTTCCCCCTCTCCCATTACTGCAGCCTCCCTTTCCATTTTTCTCTCGTCTTTCTTGAGACGTAAGAGTGATTTAGGGGGGGCGATCAGAGCACAAGTTGAGTCGTTAGTTCCGGAGGTGACCAGCTGTGGGAGATTGGTACGCCTTCCCCCACGCTGTGGGTCGTGGCTACGGGCTCACCATAGCCCGTGCTACTTGGAACTTTTTGTTCCAGGTAGCGAATCTTAAACAACAACATCTGGTTCGAGGCAAAGTAACAGGGCGACAGGAGAATGGGAGAAGCAAGAATAAGTTTGGAGAAAGTTTGAAAGAATAGAAGGAATAATAACACGCTTGAAGAATGCCTGAAAGAAGAAATGCGCGATAAAAAAATAGGAAAATAGTGGAAAAATTTTAAATTAAAAAAAAATTTGGAAATAATTAAAAATACGGGAAATACACTATAATTAAACACAGAGAGAGAGAGAGAGAGAGAGAGAGAGAGAGAGAGAGAGAGAGGTTCTTCTTGAGGTTATCTTGAGATGATTTCGGGGCTTTTAGTGTCCCCGCGGCCCGGTCCTCGACCAGGCCTCCACCCCCAGGAAGCAGCCCGTGACAGCTGACTAACACCCAGGTACCTATTTTACTGCTAGGTAACAGGGGCATAGGGTGAAAGAAACTCTGCCCATTGTTTCTCGCCGGCGCCTGGGATCGAACCCAGGACCACAGGATCACAAGTCCAGCGTGCTGTCCGCTCGGCCGACCGGCTCCCGATATTTCTAAATGTCAATAATAAATTGTCAATCGTCATGAAAGAATTGTTGAATATGTTGCATTAGGTTTTAGTGACCTTCAAAAAGTGCCCCTTTTTAATCGTGTCTCTTTTGCATACCCTTCCTTCAGACTCCCCTCTCTACCCTCCCCCTCTTCTTCTACCCCTATTCTCTAACCCCCCCTTAGAGAGAGAAATGAGAGATTGAAATTGAATTGAAATTGAAATAAGTTTATTGAGGTAAAATACACACAAAGGGATGAGGTAGCTCAAGCTATTCTCACCCCGTTCAGTACAACGTGTTAATATATACATATACACACATCACAAATAAACATATTACCAAACATTCTGAGAGGTAAAAATATACATTTCCTCCCTCACAAGGAGTATGGTATCAGACGTACACACAAATACTTTTATGACCTAGGTATACTGTATAGACAATTTGCAAGACACCTGCAGATAATTCAACAAAATATTACAATCTTGGTGCAAAATTCTTATATCTCTCAAGAATATCATCAACCTTCCCGTTGTGACACATCCAGGCTATTTGTTCAGGAACAGTCCTTATCTCAGTGTTTCTATATACACTAATCAACGGACAATCAAGAATATAATGGGCAAGGGTGTGAGACCTTAACATACCACATAGTTTACACTTCGTGTCATTACCATGAACATCTATCCCATATTCCCAGTAATATTTGTACCCAAGCCTGAGCCGCATGTACACAGAGTCACTCCAAGCATTTCTCCTTTTACCATAAGTGAAATGGGTGTTTTGACTCACATACATGTAGTGTTGCATGGTTTGACTACTCTCATACATTATCTCTCTCCTCTCCACTCCCGCCTGTGCCTGAATATTTCTGATTTTGCTTCTTATTTGTCTCATTGTGAATTCACATTCGATGTCAACTTGTGGTTTTGATGTGGCACGTTTGGCCAAGTCATCCGCCACCTCGTTAAGCACTATTCCAACATGAGATGGAATCCACATGAATTTCACACTATAACCTTTCAGCTGTATCTCAGTTATTCTTCTCTTACAGTCCTCCACTATAGACATGAAGACTGGGTTTCTACTGTTTAAGGACTCCAGTGCTCCTCGGCTATCGACAAATACAAAAACATTTTTGTCGTCATGACGTACTTCCTCCAAACACGCCAGAATGGCCTGCAGTTCAGCTTGTGTGGATGATATATAATTACTAAGCCGGAGTTCAATTATCCTGTCCACAGTCCCAAACTCCGTATAATCCCTTATTAGGACACCACACCCTGCCCTGCCATCCTCCGCCACCGACCCGTCGCAATATACATGTAAACTGTTGCCTCTTGGTAACCGAGATATCATGCTTCCATACAAACACCGTAATTGTCCCGGTTCATGATGAATCTTTTTCACCTTGAGGGGTACAATTTCGACGTCTATTTTCTGTACTTTCCAGGGAGCAGACATATTACACTTTCGAGAGGGTTTACAGCAGTCAAGTACGTCGTATTCCCTGAGGTCATGAGCTAATCCTCTCGTATAGCGAGTCTCCCTCAGTTTCCTGGAAGTGTGTACGTCACTCAAGCAGGTCTGAACGCTCTCAAACAGCTTATCCCCTCCTTTTCTCCGCATGAAACGAATAGATACTCTAGTGTTAATGTCACGGACTCTATCACACACACTCTGTAAATTTAATTCCATTCTCATTATTTCAATCATTGCATTTCTTTGACATCCAAGAATAATCCTCATAGCCTCGTTCTGTATCAGCTCTATTTTTTTAATTCTGCCTTGGCCTGTGTAAGACAATACGGGTGCTGCGTAGTCTATCAGGGATCGAACAGTGCTTATGTATAACATCCGCAAGATAGGTACCCCAACACCTTTACCAGAAAAAGCCAGTGCTTTTAGAGGATGCAGACGGGCTTTACATAAGGTGCTGATATGATTTATTTCAGCATTTTTACTCTCACATGTGTATCCAACATACATGCCCAGATACTTGTACTTCTGTACACGGCTCAGTTCCACACCATTTAGAGTAAGTGTTATATTTCTTCGTTTCCTATACTCGTATTTGGTTTTATCTGCATTTATAACTAAGCCTAACTTGTGACAGGTTGTACCAAGTATGTTAAGAGCATCTTGAATTTTGTTCCCAGAAGTGCCTTGTATAAGAATGTCATCAGCATATATGATCGTCGTGACCCCTGGAGGATACATCTCTGATGCTAATCTGTTCATTAATACATTGAATAAGGTGGGACTTAATACTCCCCCTTGTGGGGTACCTAACTGAAACCTCCGTTCCTCAGACATGTATCCCTGGTAATACACCTGACCTTTTCTGCCTTGCAGGTAATCCCTTATCCAGTGTAGCAATCTCCCTGTTATTCCCAGATTGGCTAATTCGTATAAGATTACTTCCCCATTGGCTTTATCAAACGCTCCTTGTAGATCAACAAAAACTCTACAATTGTCATCCACATTAGACAAACACTTTAAGAGACAATCCGCAGTACTTTTGCCTTTGATAAAACCAAAGAGATTATTGGACATGTTATCACCTACAAGGTAGAGTAGCCTATTTAACAAAATCCTTTCCATCATTTTACAAAAGCAGGATATTAAGGAGACAGGTCTGTAGCCTCCGTTTGACTTAGGGATAGGAATGATGACAGCCTCTTTCCATTTTCTTGGTAACTTTCCCTCTCTATAACTCATATTAAACAAATCAAGTAAGGGATTAGGTTTCATACCGGCTAAATAATTAAGTATGTCATACGTTACTCCATCTTTTCCCGGAGCAGTGGAGCTGCCACTTTTTATAGCATCCAGTAGCTCATCGTGGGTTATCTCAGTGCATGCTATAGATCTTGTATTTAAGGCACATAAAGTTACTCCATTTCTAATATTTTCCCATGACTCAATGGTGACTCTCGTGTCTGCAGGTAAGGACTCCATACCAGCAGCACTTGCCCATTTATCTACTAACTCATTAGCAACTTTCCCTGGATCTGAGTGAGCAATGAATTTAGTCTTACAACCCCTGACTTTATTTACTGCTCTCCATATGTCTTTAAGGTTCTTAGTATTACCAATGGCCTGAGCAAAGTCTTGCCAGTATCTGTCCCGCGCCTCCTTCCTCACCTGACTGCATTCCCTAGCCACTTCCAACATTGTATTTTTCTCTTCATCCCTCCTTCCATTTTTTAACCATGCTTTATGCGCACCCCGTAGCATTCTCTCCCATCCCTTGACTTGCTGATCATTGGAATATTTAAATTTCTTAGGTCCGTGCGTCTTGCTTCCCCTGCCCCCGTTATTTTCCCTCTGTACTAATTTCTCTATGTTCACGACCATGTCCTCGTAAAAACTATCAACGCAGAGCGGCGTGTAATGTTGATACCAATCTCCCATATTTTGAATAAAATAATTTTTCATATCTTTCTTAATATTTAGCCTTTTCCTTTGAAAGTGGACTTGTTTTTTCCCCAGTGGTAATTCAACGTTCAAGGCAAAGTGGTCACTAAGTAGTTCCCGAACAACCCGAGCCTCCCCCATAATCCCCTGAGAGTTTAAAACGCAGGCATAGTCAAGCCGTCCTCCCCTGATGTGAGTTGGTTCATTGTTTCCCAATAGACAGGTATCTGGATGATCTTGTAGAAACTGTAACCACTTGACCCCATTAGCATTAATACTACCCACTGTCCCAAGGCTTGTGTGCCGAGCATTAAGGTCCCCAATGACCAGTGAAGGATTAGTATAAATGCAGTCAGGTAAATAGTTAGCGTCGAAGCAGTTCCTGGATACATACAAATTAACTACAATAAATTCCCCTTCCCTTAATGATAATTTAACACAAACACTCTCTATACCTTGCGTTTTTGATGGCGGTTCTACTAACTCTGCTGGTATGGAGTTCTTAACATAAATCGACGTGCCTCTGATGTTATTTGCAGCGAAGAGGTGAAACCCTTTATAGCCATTTAATTTCAATAATCCTTCATTCCTATCCCCTGTCTCCTGGAGAGCTACAACATCAATATCATTTCCCATCACATAACAATGAACATCTGTAACCCTGTTTCTCAAACCATTAACATTCCATGACAACACTTTCAGTCTAGGGTGATCCATTATTAATCAATTCATTGCCTAAGTCATCCCCAATAAGTTCACTAAATGATAGCCATACCTTGTATAACATCTCCCACCTCCTCCCAAGTTCACCAGTAAAAGCGACATTGCGATTCTCAAGAGATTTTTTCAGCCCTGAGATGTCCATTATTGGCCCAAATGATTCCTTCATTTTATGTGTAATTATAGGGTTCTTCCTTTCACTACGACTACCATCATTCACACACACTTCACTTTCCTTCATTTCATCACTCAATATTTCATCTTTGTCCTCAACCACTATATCCTGATTATCCTTCACCGTTTTGTGATTTTCCTTGACCTCCTGAACGTTTAATTTAGCCTCGATGGACTCGATTCTCTGCCCCAGATTTTGGAGGAACTCACCAACTTTTTTAAGTTCAGCCCACACTTCCTTGACCATATTATTATGACCCTCTCTCTGAGCCACAGTAGCCACTTCACTCACCGTTACACTGTCACTGCCGGAGTCCTGAGTGGTGGCGTGGCTGCTTGTTGCTGGAGCCTGCCTAAGTAAAGGTGACTCCTTTACCCACGCATTCGTCCGGTTCACTGGCACTGTTTGGGGCAGACTGTTTTGCTGTGCTCCCGATACATAAAAAAATGAGAGAAAAAAAAAAATGAGAGATTGAAAGGAGAAGTGTAGAAACTGCGAAAAGAGTATTTGGTGGAAATGAGTAAAATAAGAGACATAAAAAAATAGGAATAGAAACATGGCAAAGAGGGCCATTACCTTGAGAGCACGTGACTATTACCTTGAGAGCACAGGACCATTACCTTGAGAGCACGAGACCATTACCTTGAGAGCACGAGACCATTACCTTGAGAACACGGGGCCATTACCTTGAGAGCACGGGGCCATTACCTTGAGAGCACGGGGCCATTACCTTGAGAGCACGGGGCCATTACCTTGAGAGCACGTGACTATTACCTTGAGAGCACAGGACCATTACCTTGAGAGCACGAGACCATTACCTTGAGAACACGGGGCCATTACCTTGAGAGCACGTGACTATTACCTTGAGAACACGGGGCCATTACCTTGAGAGCACGGGGCCATTACCTTGAGAGCACGGAACCATTACCTCGAGAGCACGGGGCCATTACCTTGAGAGCACGTGAGTATTACCTTGAGAGCACGTGACTATTACCTTGAGAACACGGGGCCATTACCTTGAGAGCACGGGGCCATTACCTTGAGAGCACGGGACCATTACCTCGAAAGCACGGGGCCATTACCTTGAGAGCACGTGAGTATTACCTTGAGAGCACGGGGCCATTACCTTGAGAACACGGGGCGATTACCTTGAGAGCACAGGACCATTACCTTGAGAGCACGAGACCATTACCTTAAGAGCACAGGCCCATTACCTTGAGAGCACAGGGCCATTACCTTGAGAGCACGGGACCATTACCTTGAGATCATGGGACCATTACCTTGAGAGCACGGGGCCATTACCTTGAGAGCACGGAACCATTACCTTGAGAGCACGGGACCATTACCTTGAGAGCACGGGACCATTACCTTGAGAGCACGGGTCCATTACCTTGAGAGCACGGGACCATTACCTTGAGAGCACGGGACCATTACCTTAAGAGCACAGGCCCATTACCTTGAGAGCACAGGGCCATTGCCTTGAGAGCACGGGACCATTACCTTGAGAGCACAGGACCATTACCTTGAGAGCACGGGGCCATTACCTTTAGAGCACGGGACCATTACCAAGAGAGTACTGAACCATTACCTTGAGAGCACGGAGCCATTACCTTGAGAGCACGGGACCATTACCTTAAGAGCACGGGGCCATTACCTTGAGAGCACGGGGCCATTACCTTGAGAGCACGGAACCATTACCTTGAGAGCACGGGACCATTACCTTGAGAGCACGGGACCATTACCTTGAGATCATGGGACCATTACCTTGAGAGCACAGGGCCATTACCTTGAGAGCACGGGACCATTACCTTGAGATCATGGGACCATTACCTTGAGAGCACGGGGCCATTACCTTGAGAGCACGGAACCATTACCTTGAGAGCACGGGACCATTACCTTGAGAGCACGGGACCATTACCTTGAGATCATGGGACCATTACCTTGAGAGCACAGGGCCATTACCTTGAGAGCACGGGACCATTACCTTGAGAGCACGGAACCATTACCTTGAGAGCACGGGACCATTACCTTGAGAGCACGGGGCCATTACCTTGAGAGCACAGGACCATTACCTTGAGAGCACGTGATCATTACCTTGAGAGCACAGGACCATTACCTTGAGAGCACAGGACCATTGCCTTGAGAGCACGGGACCATTACCTTAAGAGCACAGGCCCATTACCTTGAGAGCACAGGGCCACTACCTTGAGAGCACAGGACCATTACCTTGAGAGCACGGGGCCATTACCTTTAGAGCACGGGACCATTACCAAGAGAGTACTGAACCATTACCTTGAGAGCACGGAGCCATTACCTTGAGAGCACGCGACCATTACCTTAAGAGCACGAGGCCATTACCTTGAGAGCACAGGACCATTACCTTGAGAGCACGGAACCATTACCTTGAGAGTACAGGATCATTACCTTGAGAGCACGGGGCCTTACCTTGAGAGCATGGGACCATTACCCTGAGAGCACATGGCCATTACCTTGAGAGCACAGGGCCATTACCTTGAGAGCACGTGGCCATTACCTTGAGAGCACGGGACCATTACCTTGAGAGCACGTGGCCATTACCTTGAGAGCACGGGACCATTACCTTGAGAGCACGGGACCATTACCTTGAGAGCACGTGGCCATTACCTTGAGAGCACGGAACCATTACCTTGAGAGGACGGGACCATTACTTTGAGAGCACAGAGGTGCACAGAGAACAGGGCAGGTGTACACAGGTATGCACGTACGTGTACAAAGAACTAATGACACTCCCCCCCCCCTAACACACACACACACACACACACACACACACACACACACACACACACACACACACACACACACACACACACACACACACAGGATCCAAGAGTCAATGCTCGATCCTGCAGACACAACTAGGTGAGTACACACACACACACAACAAAATATACTCTCTCTCTCTCTCTCTCTCTCTCTCTCTCTCTCTCTCTCTCTCTCTCTCTCTCTCTCTCTCTCTCTCTCTCTCTTCCAGTTAACTTCCCCAAATTATATTTTCCCTCTGACATCATTATAGTACTTGGCCCTCTCCTTCTCTCCCCGCACCCCCCTCCCTCCCTCTCTCTCCACAAGAAGCCAGCCATCACAGCCAGGTATACCACGGACCGCTCCCCAGAAGAGAGAGAGGTCACAGGAGGTTCAGGTGACAGAGAGGAGTCCCGGAGGGCGGGTTTTATGGTCCATCTCCCATTGTTTACAGCAGAGGACGACCCCTTGGCTGCTGTTATTCCCTGCTTAACTGTCATTGTATTACCATACACGTTGGTCTTTAATGGCGGCTTGCCACTTTTATGGCATTGGTTCAAGGTTCGTGACGCTGCACATGTTGTAGTTGTTGTTGTTGTTGTAGTTACAACTATACAAAGGTTAACTATACAAAGGTATTGTGACTCATCGCCTGCATATACAAAGGTTAAATATTTACAACATGTGAGAGACTTTAAATTAAGCTTTTAGGAAATTTATCAACTCCAGCAATATGAGAAACAAATACAATTGATGTATGGGGGGGGGGGGGGGGACTACATTATCTCCTGGTGGTAGGCCTACCAGCGTAGGCCTATCACGCACAAAACTCACACATACACTCCCAAGATATACAAAATGTCATACGCATAAATAACACTAAATAACCTAATCGATTTCAGTAGTCTTAGGCCTAATAATCTAGGCGACTACAGAACGTGGCCCCTAGGCCTAATATAATTCCAGTACCTGACACTATCTTGCGATGATTTGATTAAATCCTAATCAAATAAATTTGGCCTAATCACTAGGTCTAAATCTCAACATAACATAAATTTCAATTATTTCAAAGTTATATATATATATATATATATATATATATATATATATATATATATATATATATATATATATATATATATATATATATATATTATTCAGAGTTAAATGTCAAGTTTTTCCCTGAGTGCTCTGTGTTCCCTTCTCTGAGGCTGTGGGTCCCTATAATTGCACCAGTGGTGGTACCCCCATATATATATATATATATATATATATATATATATATATATATATATATATATATATATATATATATATATATGTCGTACCTAGTAGCCAGAACTCACTTCTCAGCCTACTATTCAAGGCCCGATTTGCCTAATAAGCCAAGTTTTCCTGAATTAATATATTTACTATAATTTTTTTCTTATGAAATGATAAAGCAACCCTTTTCTCTATGTATGAGGTCAATTTTTTTTTATTGGAGTTAAAATTAACGTAGATATATGACCGAACCTAACCAACCCTACCTAACCTAACCTAACCTATATTTATAGGTAAGGTTAGGTTAGGTAGCCAAAAAAAGCTAGGTTAGGTTAGGTTAGGTTGGTTAGGTAGACGAAAAAACATTAATTCATGAAAACTTGGCTTATTAGGCAAATCGCGCCTTGAATAGTAGGCTGAGAAGTGCGTTCTGGCTATTAGGTACGACATATATATATATATATATATATATATATATATATATATATATATATATATACATATACATATATATTTTTTTTTTCAAACCTAGAAGGGGTACCACCTCTGGTGCAAGTGTAGGGACCCATGGCCTCGGAGAAGAAAATAAAGAGCACTCAGAGAAGACCTTGTGGATCCTCACTGAACACTTTGATATTTTCTTCTCCTACCAACTATATACCTATATATATATATATATATATATATATATATATATATATATATATATATGTCGTACCTAGTAGCCAGAACTCACTTCTCAGCCTACTATTCAAGGCCCGATTTGCCTAATAAGCCAAGTTTTCCTGAATTAATATATTTACTATAATTTTTTTCTTATGGAATGATAAAGCAACCCTTTTCTCTATGTATGAGGTCAATTTTTTTTTATTGGAGTTAAAATTAACGTAGATATATGACCGAACCTAACCAACCCTACCTAACCTAACCTAACCTATATTTATGGGTAAGGTTAGGTTAGGTAGCCAAAAAAAGCTAGGTTAGGTTAGGTTAGGTAGGTTAGGTAGACGAAAAAACATTAATTCATGAAAACTTGGCTTATTAGGCAAATCGGGCCTTGAATAGTAGGCTGAGAAGTGCGTTCTGGCTATTAGGTACGACATATATATATATATATATATATATATATATATATATATATATATATATATATTGGGTTTGTGAGGGTACCACCTCTGGTGCCAATGTGGGGACTATATATATATATATATATATATATATATATATATATATATATATATATATATATATATATAACTTGACACACAGGTTGTCAGCAGTCCCCCCCCCCCCCCAGAAGCCAGCGTCGTCCCTGTCCCTGTCGTCTACGGTGGCAGTATTGACCAGGGGGGGGGGGGGAGCGGGGCCTCGACCCCTCCGCCTCCCTCCCTCCCTTACCCGCCCCCTCTTTCCCCTGACCGCTCTCTCTGCTGCGGTCAGGTCTTGAGGTTAGCCGGTACTTAAGGGTCACGTGGAGAGGGGTCAGGGGTCGCGTGCCTTCCCTAATGGCCTGTCACGCCCCATCTGGTGACCATTAAGCCAATTATGTAGACGCGTGTTGAGGTTACCTGGTTGATAACTGGTTGATACCTGGTTGATGGGGTTTTGGGAGTTCTTCTACTCCCCAAGCCCGGCCCGAGGCCAGGCTCGACTTGTGAGAGTTTGGTCCACCAGGCTGTTGCTTGGAGCGGCCCGCAGGCCCTTATACCCACCACAGCCCGGTTGTGAGGTGTCCCAGGGTGTGAAATACACCCTAATTTACCGCTTCTGAAAACCTTCTCAATCCTCTAGCGGTCCTATTTTTTGTCATTTTTGTCTTTAAGTATTTCCAATAATTCTTGCACTATTAGGAAGGATAATTCTATGCGAGTTTTCCTACCCTTTGACCTGGAACAAGTCAGGCATGTCTTCCGTTATCTTATAAATTCCTTTGTTATCATGACTGGGGCCTTCTTAACCTTCCAGTTCCCCTTCATTGTCGATATGGAGAGTTAGGTTCCCCCGAGCCTTTGGCAACACTGTGGTTATCTTGAGGTTATCTTGAGATGATTTCGGGGCTTTAGTGTCCCCGCGGCTCGGTCCTCCAGGGCTCCACCCCCAGGAAGTAGCCCGTGACAGCTGACTAACTCCCAGGTACCTATGTACTGCTAGGTAACAGGGGCATTAGGGTGAAAGAAATTCTGCCCATTGTTTCTCGCCGGCGCCCGGGATCGAACCCGGGACCACAGGATCACGCGTCCAGTGTTCTGTCCGTTCATCCACCGTCTCCAACTGGTGGTACTGGTGTGTGCTTACCTAATAGTGACTACGGGGAAGTGAGCTCTAGCTCTTTGTGCCCCGCCTACTGGCCTTTGTTGTATCTGTTGCGTTACAACTTAAATTATGTTGTCGTTCAAATTCTTGGTCGTATCTGGCCTTAGAGTTGTGGATGGAGGTGGCTTCTACAGCCTCTCCTTGCAGTGCATTCATGATTCACTGCATTTCATATCCTTTGTGTTTCCAGCTTCCACCTTTGATTTGATTGTTGCCGCCGAAGGCGGCTAGTTTATTGTGCACCCCATACTCATCCTGTGAGCGGTAGCGCAAAAGCATTACAGAGGGCACAAAAGGTCTTTATCAGACCTCATCTTAGATTATTACATAAACAATTTCTTCAATCCTTCACACCTGTGTCCTCTTGTCCTACTTTCTCTCAGTGTGAAGTGGCTGTCCTTATATCCATCTTATCTACCCCCCTCATTATCTTGTCCATTCATAATCTTGTAAGTTGTGATCATATCCCCTCTCTTCCTTGTATCCTCTAGGGATGTGAGATGTAGCTCCATATCCTCGTAGCTTAACGCTCTTAGCTCCGGTGCCACTCTTGTTGCAAACCTTTGACCGTTTTCAATTTTGCCACATGCTGCTGATGTTATCCTGTTTATGTGTGGCTCTGGTGTGAGTGTTGGAATTATATCCACTAACAAATCTTTCTCTCCTTCCAATTGTTGTGTGTGTGTGTCGGGGGGGGGGGGGGGGGAGGGGAGGGTCTCTCTCTTTCTCTCTCTCTCTCCCTCTCCCTCTGTCTCTCTCTCATCAACATAGAAAAATGCCGAATATTTCGGTCTCCATGCGGAAACTTTTCAAATTAATGATTTAATTTTCGAACGGTTTGAGCCCTACCGATACCTCAGAATTACTGTCGGCCCTAGCAAGAGGGCAAGAGGGCAAGAGAGCAAGAGGGCAAGAGGACAAGAGAGCAAGAGAGCAAGAGAGCAAGAGAGCAAGATGACAAGAGAGCAAGAGGACAAGAGAGCAAGAGAGCAAGAGAGCAAGAGGGCAAGAGGACAAGAGAGCAAGAGAGCAAGAGAGCAAGAGGGCAAGAGAGCAAGAGGGCAAGAGGGCAAGAGAGCAAGAGGGCAAGAGAGCAAGAGGGCAAGAGGGCAAGAAGACAAGAGAGCAAGAGAGCAAGAGGGCAAGAGGACAAGAGAGCAAGAGGGCAAGAGGGCAAGAGAGCAAGAGGGCAAGAGAGCAAGAGGGCAAGAGGAGTTTGATCACCTGTAAGTGGCCTCTGGCATCTGAGAGACATGTCCTGGAGTGGTCATGGACCTTCCAAAAACCTCGTTAATCCAGCCGCCAACCTTTCCTGTCCAGCCCGGCCTCAGACTACGTCCATTCCATCCAGCGGTCGACCCCCAAGGTCGCATTCATCAGTGTTAACATGCTCTTCATTCAAAATAAGAGTAAGCTGGGTATATATACCTCTCAGCGGATACATTCTGTCGTCTTCATTGTTCTTCTTCCATATCTCTCTACCCTCTCCTCTCCCCCTCCCACCTCCACCCCCTCCTAATCCTGGTCTACTTAGCCCCCCTCCTTAAAGCTTCAACAGACGGCAGCCTGACCCAGCCCAACACCTCAACCCCCGCTTCCCCCTCTCCTCTAAGACCGCTTGACCTTTGTCCTCTTTCACAGCGTATGTCTCCCCTCCACCCCCACCCCCTACACAGGATATTACCCAGCTTTCTCCCCCCCACAGCACCTCTCCCCCCCCCCAGCCAATGTCCCCCCACCCCACATCACTCTCTCTCTCGTTATGCAAATATGTGACCTTATTTAACCCGGCGCCTGACCTATAAAGCACGATTATCAATAGAGCGAGACCCGGGAATGCTTGCCTT
The DNA here is from genome assembly GCF_040958095.1 of Procambarus clarkii. NCBI lineage: Eukaryota > Metazoa > Arthropoda > Malacostraca > Decapoda > Cambaridae > Procambarus > Procambarus clarkii. The sequence goes on along the minus strand of NC_091168.1, from coordinate 27,874,063 downwards.
TGTGGGGGCCGTGATGGCAGAGTCCAGTAAATACCCGCGTTTTTCTTACCTGAAGTTCTGAGTGTTGTAGCGGAGTGTGGGTGTGTATAGCTGTCCACAGCGGGTCGAATTGTTATTTGTTTGGGGTAATGAGAGAGAACCGGAGTTAGGAAATTTTTGTATGTATGTTATAGGTAGTGTAGTAGGTGGAAGTACTGGGATTTCACCCCGGGGAAAGGGGGTTAGGTTCGAGTCCTTGAAGGGTTACTGAGAGAATTGGTGATGTGATTTGTTTTGTATAATTTTACATTACACATAACGCATGAAGTGTTCATCTGTGTTGATTGTATTGTGTAACAATTTTATTTATTTATTTATTCATTTATGTTTATTTATTGTCCCTGGGTAGTTAGTTTTGTTCTGATTGCTTAAAGTGTTGAAAATAACTATATGCAGGCGATGAGTCACAATAACGTGGCTAAATTATGTTGACCAGACCACACACTAGAAGGTGAAGGGACGACGACGTTTCAGTCCGTCCTGGACCATTCTCAAGTCGATTGAAAATAACTATATTCCCTTCAAACTTTGCTTTGACTTTTGCCTAAGACACCTTCGAGAAGACATCTTGACTGCCTGTGACACAAGTCTGAATGGCGCTTCAGGTGCCAGCGGTTAGGCACGCCCGCCCTCTGACAAGACCAACACGTCTTCTAAAACTGCTTTACATCTCTCGGCTTTCTGGAAACAATGACGTGATTCCTCTTGTATGAGTAATGATCATCCGGTTACGCTGTGTTTTGATCCTCACACGTCCTGCCTTCTGGCGTAGAGTTATACAGTCTGTCACTTAGGATCTGTTTCTCTGTCAGGTCACAACTGATACGGATTAATTCTAGACGTGACGAAATATTAACACGGATTATCAACGGTGTCTCAGAGAGGCTACAGTCACCAGAGATTTGTGAACAGCAGTCGACCTCCTGCCAGTCTTGCTTATCAGACTTGCTGCCAACGACCAGGGCTGATCACCTGTGGGTCCAACGACCAGGGCTGATCACCTGTGGGTCCAACGACCAGGGCTGATCACCAGTGGGACCAACGACCAGGGCTGATCACCAGTGGGACCAACGACCAGGGCTGATCACCAGTGGGTCCAACGACCAGGGCTGATCACCACTGGGACCAACGACCAGGGCTGATCACCAGTGGGTCCATCGACCAGGGCTGATCACCACTGGGACCAACGACCAGGGCTGATCACCAGTGGGTCCATCGACCAGGGCTGATCACCACTGGGTTCTCTCGTAACTCCTGTTTCAGAGAGATCGACGCAGGTCAAAGCTTGAGTCTTTGCAACTTTGTAACTGCTTATGGTTGTCCCAATGTTCGTAGGTCGCCTAATATTAACCTCAATGCAAAAAATGTATAAATCTTAAAATAAGTATTCCCTGGCAGGCCTTCATGGCGACCGTGGGTCCGTATATGACTCTTCAAGAAAGCCGAGTAACTATATGATCTAGATGTCGTACTTGTAGTGCAAGATACCATTATAAAAATGTACATTATTCACTTCGCGAAGCCTTCGTGAGGCTCACGATGGGCCATATGATGTTGTTATGAACCCATAACATGGTTTTACCAATTATGACGAGAAGAGGGAACCTACTCGGAGAAATCAAAGTAACATAATTTATCAATGAGAAAATTCGTAGGAGCCGTGATGAGGATTCGAACTTATGTTCTGGGTATTCGCAAGCACACGCCTTAGACAGCTGGGCCATGACATAGTCAAAAGAATTGCAACCTTGGGTTCTACTGAATCCACGAGGGTTCCTGAAGCTTCCACTGAAGGCGAACAAGGGTTTCACACAATCCCCCTCATGCACTCAGAGCACAGATTCGAATCGTCATAACGGCTCCTACGGATTTTCTCATGGGCACTTGTTATAGGTTTACTGAGGTACCCCCTCGCCCAGGGTGAGGTCGCACGCGCGTGCAGTCACCCATCCAGTTCCTGACCATACCTGACTGACCATACCTGACTGACCATACCTGACTGCTCGAGAAACAAACACGTCATTCACTGAATACAACTCTCCCATGGTCACTGTTCAGATGCCTAGAGTCATAACACAGATGAAAACAACTAACACCTTGGAGTGCGCCTGGATTCATCAAGCATTTCCCCAATAAGCTTACGAAACCTGTACATCTTTCTTTAATTATGGCGGGTTTGTTTACATTTGCTTTATCTACTGGTGTTGCTGCTGCAGGAGCTTTATCTGTTGCTGCTGCAGGAGCTTTATCTGTTGTTGCTGCAGGAGCTTTATCTGTTGTTGCTGCAGGAGCTTTATCTGTTGCTGCTGCAGGAGCTTTATCTGTTGTTGCTGCAGGAGCTTTATCTGTTGTTGCTGCAGGAGCTTTATCTGTTGCTGCTGCAGGAGCTTTATCTGTTGTTGCTGCAGGAGCTTTATCTGTTGTTGCTGCAGGAGCTTTATCTGTTGTTGCTGCAGGAGCTTTATCTGTTGTTGCTGCAGGAGCTTTATCTGTTGTTGCTGCAGGAGCTTTATCTGTTGTTGCTGCAGGAGCTTTATCTGTTGTTGCTGCAGGAGCTTTATCTGTTGTTGCTGCAGGAGCTTTATCTGTTGTTGCTGCAGGAGCTTTATCTGTTGTTGCTGCAGGAGCTTTATCTGTTGTTGCTGCAGGAGCTTTATCTGTTGTTGCTGCAGGAGCTTTATCTGTTGTTGCTGCAGGAGCTTTATCTGTTGTTGCTGCAGGAGCTTTATCTGCTGCTGCTGCAGGAGCTTTATCTGCTGCTGCTGCAGGAGCTTTATCTGTTGCTGCTGCAGGAGCTTTATCTGTTGCTGCTGCAGGAGCTTTATCTGTTGCTGCTGCAGGAGCTTTATCTGTTGCTGCTGCAGGAGCTTTATCTACTGGTGTTGCTGCTCTCCTTCTCCTCTTCCATCACCTCATCTCTCTTCCCTCCTGTTCACTATATTCCCCCTTGGAAAGATGTGGAGATGTATTATACTCCCATCAGTGTAAAACAAATGTATAACACTGACATTTTGAGATGTATAACATTAGAAGCTATTGACAGTCATCTTCAAATTCTCAAACCGACTGAATCCTATGTCTTTACTGATGACTCTGTGTAGTTAGGCACTGGTAGAACAGGTTGTGCATGTGCAGTATATAAAGGGAATGAAATGGTCACGACTATCTTGAGATGGTTATCTTGAGATGGTTATCTTGAGATGATTTCGGGGCTTTAGTGTCCCCGCGGCCCGGTCATCGACCAGGCCTCCACCCCCGGGAAGCAGCCCGTGACAGCTGACTAACTCTCAGGTACCTATTTACTGCTAGGTAACAGGGGCATTCAGGGTGAAAGAAACTTTGCCCATTTGTTTCTGCCTCGTGCGGGAATCGAACCCGCGCCACAGAATTACGAGTCCTGCGCGCTATCCACCAGGCTACGAGGCCCCTACCTACTAGTACACAGAGATTGAACAACTGGGCAAGCACGACACAGACCAAGCTACTGGGCATTTATCTAGCCACTGAATACCTTAAGCTCAATGGTGGTGGAGTTATTTTCTGTGACTCTAAAAGTGCTCTGCAGTCCTTAAATAACCCATCACAATGTATGTCAGAAGTAGCTTGTAATATTAAATGGAATGTAATTTTTGCCAATTATAATAACTCTTGTATAAAATTTGTGTGGATCCCATCCCATGTTGGAGTTGGAAAACATAACTTGTAGATCGATTGGCCAATGAGGCTTGCAGGAAAGAAAACGTTGACTATGACTTTGGACTATTTGATGCAATTATTAGAAACATACAAATTAAAGAAATTAATTCAGATTTAGAAGAACTAAGAAATGCACAGAGACCTGAAAGCTGCAGTATTAAAAGTTATGACAAGTTCTGTAATAATAGGTATTTGTATGGTCAGCACAGTAACCGGACCAGGCAATGTGATGTAGTCATTGCGCGAATTCGCCTTGGCTATAGACACATCTGGCAGGTTAGTGAGGCTGAGCCACTACCAGAATATTCAGATTGTAAACCCTGTGATAAACATTTAATGCATTCACTAGAACACTATACTGTATTGTTGAATGTGAAACCGTAAAGGACTTTAGACCTCCTGGCCTCTTGTACCACCAACTGTGTAACTATTTTATTGACTCAGGTGTTCTGGACGACATCCTAACAATTTACCCAAAATTTGCTTGTCCATTTTACAGAATGAAGAACAATTTTTATTTATATTACTTCTAAGCTGCATCACTTATGAACCCATCCCTGCCCTTGTGTGGCAGTGCACAATAGAAAGTTGTTTTCACATATCCATACATTCAAACATTGATTGTAACCATGATATATATGTGCTTCAGCCTACAGTTTAGACCTATGGTCTTGTGTATGACCCTCTGTCCTGCGTGACAGTGAATACCACCATTATCCTCACTTTAATAAGACTATCAAAATCCTCAGATTAGGCAAAATTGTAATTAATTTTGTCAATAAAGATGTTAAAAATAACAAATCGTCCCTCCGTCAGCTGCTACGCGAGCAGCTCTCAGTTGTGGTTACCAGTCCTGAGTGTTACACCAGCCAGGGTAAGGGGGGGGGGGCGCTGGGGCAGGGAGGGGGGGGCGCTGGGGCAGGGAGGGGGGGGGGCGCTGGGGCAGGGAGGGGGGGGGGCGCTGGGGCAGGGAGGGGGAGAGGGGAGGAGGAAGATGTAGGGGGGGTAAGCGGAATAAAGAATAGAAAAATTAATTATAATAATGGAGAAAAGTGAGAGACGATGTAGAGAGAGAGAGAGAGAGAGAGAGAGAGAGAGAGAGAGAGAGAGAGAGAGTGAGTGAGTGAGTGAGTGAGTGAGTGAGTGAGTGAGTGAGTGAGTGAGTGAGAGAGAGAGTGAGAGAGAGAGAGAGAGAGAGAGAGAGAGAGAGAGAGAGAGAGAGAGAGAGAGAGAGAGAGAGAGAGAGAGAGAGAGAGAGAGAGAGAGGGAGAGGGAGGGAGGGAGGGAGGGGGGAGAGTATATTCTTTGCTACTGAGTACAATATACCCAGAGAGGCAGGAATAAAGATAAACATCCGAAGTTCAAGAGTGACGTAGTGTGTGAAAGAGGAGGTATAAGGAGGTATAAGGAGGTATAAGGAGGCCCAAAGAGGCAACATCTAAGTACACACACACCAGCACACATCACCTTAGAGATGGACCACGTCAGTGAGGCTGATGAACCTCAAACATGACAGGAAAGATCACTGATCGAGTCGACCTCGAAATCTGAGACAGATAGTTTATCATAAGGTCCATTATTGGATGGTAAATCTTAAGCCAAACATCTAAATGGGGGAGGCTGAATAGGAAACGTATATAACCACCCTGTTAACCAATTTATACACTAATTATAACCAATTTACACACTAGCTCTAAATTGACACATTATGTACACTGGTGTAGGTACGAATCATTTACCTCGTTCTCTTCTGGATTAATCAGGCGTCAAATTGGCCAAAAATCCAATTACAGATTTTTTATGCAAGCGTGGTTATACCCCTCAGGCGTCCGGGCCATGTATTGGCGTATACTTCCAGCTACACGTGGAGTATGTTGTTATATATTGGTCGCAAGACAACACCATCGGTTTCAACCATCGCGGTTGTTTCGGTGCTCAGGCTTCCCGCGGCCCTGTTTCTGGCCAGGACTCACACACACACCCTCCTCTAGACATATCCTGGCAAACAGCACTGAAATAATCGACAGCTACAACAGAAAACTGGACACCTGGTGAGACTCACCAACACCACCAGCCTACAATATATATATATATATATATATATATATATATATATATATATATATATATATATATATATATATATATATATATATATATATATATACATGGTGAGGATGTTCGGTGAAAGATGTGGGATGGGTTGATGTTAGATTAAGTGAATGTGGGATGGGAGGATCTCTCTCTCTCTCTCTCTCTCTCTCTCTCTCTCTCTCTCTCTCTCTCTCTCTCTCGCTCGCTCGCTCTCTCAGAGAGCTAGAGAGAAAGAAAGAGAGAAAAAAAACAGACAGACAGATGCGTGTGTACCAGGCATTAGGAGATAAGAAAATGCAACCACAAATTTGTTTAGACCAAAATATGAATAAATAAAGATGTCGGTTAATTGCCTAAGTACTCAGGCAAGAGTTTTCCATGTTGATGAAAGGAAGCTTAAGGAAACATGACCCCCACGTGTGTATGATCTACGTGTGTATGATCTACGCGTGTATGATCTACGTGTGTATGATCTACGTGTGTATGATCTACGCGTGTATGATCTACGTGTGTATGATCTACGTGTGTATGATCTACGTGTGTATGATCTACGTGTGTATGATCTACGTGTGTATGATCTACGCGTGTATGATCTACGTGTGTATGATCTACGTGTGTATGATCTACGTGTGTATGATCTACGTGTGTATGATCTACGTGTGTATGATCAACGCGTGTATGATCTACGTGTGTATGATCTACGTGTGTATGATCTACGCGTGTATGATCTACGTGTGTATGATCTACGTGTGTATGATCAACGCGTGTATGATCTACGTGTGTATGATCTACGTGTGTATGATCTACGCGTGTATGATCTACGTGTGTATGATCTACGTGTGTATGATCTACGTGTGTATGATCTACGTGTGTATGATCTACGCGTGTATGATCAACGCGTGTATGATCTACGCGTGTATGATCTACGCGTGTATGATCTACGCGTGTATGATCTACGCGTGTATGATCTACGCGTGTATGATCTACGCGTGTATGATCTACGCGTGTATGATCTACGCGTGTATGATCTACGCGTGTATGATCTACGCGTGTATGATCTACGCGTGTATGATCTACGCGTGTATGATCTACGTGTGTCTAATCAACGCGTGTATGATCTACGCGTGTATGATCTACGCGTGTATGATCTACGCGTGTATGATCTACGCGTGTATGATCTACGCGTGTATGATCTACGCGTGTATGATCTACGCGTGTATGATCTACGCGTGTATGATCTACGCGTGTATGATCTACGCGTGTATGATCTACGTGTGTATGATCTACGTGTGTATGATATACGCGTGTATGATATACGCGTGTATGATCAACGCGTGTATGATCTACGCGTGTATGATCAACGCGTGTATGATCTACGCGTGTATGATCTACGTGTGTATGATCTACGTGTGTATGATCTACGTGTGTATGATCAACGCGTGTATGATCTACGTGTGTATGATCTACGTGTGTATGATCTACGTGTGTATGATCTACGTGTGTATGATCAACGCGTGTATGATCAACGCGTGTATGATCTACGTGTGTATGATCTACGTGTGTATGATCAACGCGTGTATGATCTACTTGTGTATGATCTACGCGTGTATGATCAACGCGTGTATGATCTACGTGTGTATGATCTACGTGTGTATGATCTACGTGTGTATGATCAACGCGTGTATGATCAACGCGTGTATGATCTACGTGTGTATGACCTACGTGTGTATGATATATGTGTGTATGATCTACGTGTGTATGACCTACGTGTGTATGATATATGTGTGTATGATCTACGTGTGTATGATCAACGTGTGTATGATCAACGTGTGTATGGCCTACGTGTGTATGATCTACGTGTGTATGATCTACGTGTGTATGATCTACGTGTGTATGATCAACGTGTGTATGATCAACGTGTGTATGACCTACGTGTGTATGATATATGTGTGTATGATCTACGTGTGTATGATCTACGTGTGTATGATCAACGTGTGTATGGCCTACGTGTGTATGATCTACGTGTGTATGATCTACGTGTGTATGATCAACGTGTGTATGATCAACGTGTGTATGATCAACGTGTGTATGATCAACGTGTGTATGATCAACGTGTGTATGATCTACGTGTGTATGATCAACGTGTGTATGATCAACGTGTGTATGATCTACGTGTGTATGATCTACGCGTGTATGATCTACGTGTGTATGATCTACGTGTGTATGGCCTACGTGTATATGATCTACAAGTGTATGACCCACGTGTGTATGACCTACGTGTGTATGATATACGTGTGTATGACCTACGTGTGTATGACCTACGTGTGTATGATATACGTGTGTATGTGTATGATGAAAGGAGCTTCCTTTATACATGCACCGAGAATGCTCTTCATGGAAGCCCCTTTCATCAGTCAGCAAGGGGACATGTATCTACAAATAGACGGAGTATCAATGGGCTCCCCCTTAGGAGTGTTATTCGCTAATTTTTACAGGGGAACCATCGAAGATAGAGTCGTCAGTAGCAGGCAAAAACCAATGGTATACTGCCGTTTTCTAGATGACATATTCGTCATAGTAAAAGACCCAGATGAACTAACTGATCTAAAAAGACATCTATATAGTTAGTACTCCGTTTTACTCATGAAATAGTGAAAATAACAATTTGCTATTCCTGGATGTATTAATAACAAGAACAGGAGCATCTCTCCAGCATATATACTAAGCACCAGAGTATATACTAAGCACCAGCGATTATACTAAGCACCATCATATATACTAAGCCTACCAATATAGGATTATGCCTAAACGGTAGAAGTGAGTGCCCTCAAAGATACAAAGCCAGTGTTCTCAATGCTTATATTCGTCGAGCCCTTACCCACTGCTCTGAATGGAGCAACGTGAGTAGGGAGTTTGAAAGAATAACTCAGGTGTTGGTGAACAACGGATATAGCAACACAGAAATAAACGCCGCTATAAGACGACACCTGGACCGATGGTACAATCCTGAACCAAGAACAGAAACCACAACACCTCCAATAAAAATATATTACAAATCAACCATGCACAGTGAACATAAAAAAAAAGAATAATGATGGAAATAATTCATAAAGAAGTAAAAAGCACTATTCCTGACCTAAACATAGACCTGATCATATTCTATAAAACAAAGAAGACTACCGACCTCCTTATTAACAACAGCCCGAAGCCGACGGAGAACCCTCTACAGCAGTCAAGCGTTGTATACATGTACACTTGCCCCCATGAAGGATGTAACCTTCAATCTAAGTACATAGGTATGACGTCGACCAAGCTGACGAGGCGTTTGACCTGTCATTTTCAGTCCGGTGTCCCCAAAATCACATGAGACAAGCCCATGACATCACCCTAACAAGAGAAATGATGAATAAAAACAATTCTATAATAGACAAAATCCAAGACGTAACAAGATTACAAATTTTTGAAGCAATCCACATCAAAATAGAACAACCTACCAATAATATCCAAATTACGGAACTACCCACCATGAGAGTAGGAACAAGACCGTGAAGATGCCATCATAGAAGACACTGCTCAACATGCTACGCCCACTACACCTGATTAATCTGTGTATTTCCTCCTACACTATTTTCGCCTTATTCTTCATACGTGTGTATGCCTTATTCTTCTCCCCTTTATGCCTTGTTCTTTACCCATTTGTACTGACCTATTACTGTACACCTCACCCAGTAATGGTATAATTCCAATTACTGTACTGTTCTATCACTTGAGAATGAACCATGTAGGTTCGAAACGTTGTGTAATTTTATATAATAAGTGTAATACGTTTGCCTGTTATTTATTTAATTTTCTTCACCACGAACGAAGAGGGCTTTTGGAGAACTTCTCTTCCAATTAAACCCAGATGCAAGAGCACTAGTCAGAGGGATAGAACCCCTAAACAAGAAAATAATCAATACAGAATATGCTGTCATATTCAACTGAACATGTAAAACTGAAAACCTGCTGCCAGTATACATCAATATATATGTATATATATAATGTATATATATATATATATATATATATATATATATATATATATGTCGTACCTAGTAGCCAGAACTCACTTCTCAGCCTACTATTCAAGGCCCGATTTGCCTAATAAGCCAAGTTTTCCTGAATTAATATATTTACTATAATTTTTTTCTTATGAAATGATAAAGCAACCATTTTCTCTATGTATGAGGTCAATTTTTTTTTATTGGAGTTAAAATTAACGTAGATATGTGCCCGAACCTAACCGACCCTACCTAACCTAACCTAACCTATATTTATAGGTAAGGTTAGGTTAGGTAGCCAAAAAAAGCTAGGTTTGGTTAGGTTAGGTAGGTTAGGTAGACGAAAAAACATTAATTCATGAAAACTTGGCTTATTAGGCAAATCGGGCCTTGAATAGTAGGCTGAGAAGTGCGTTCTGGCTATTAGGTACGACATATATATATATATATATATATATATGTCGTACCTAGTAGCCAGAACGCACTTCTCAGCCTACTATGCAAGGCCTGATTTGCCTAATAAGCCAAGTTTTCATGAATTAATTGTTTTTCGACTACCTAACCTACCTAACCTAACCTAACTTTTTCGGCTACCTAACCTAACCTAACCTATAAAGATAGGTTAGGTTAGGTTAGGTAGGGTTGGTTAGGTTTGGTCATATATCTACATTACTTTTAACCCCAATAAAAAAAAATTAACCTCATACATAATGAAATGTGTAGTTTTATCATTTCATAAGAAAAAAATTAGAGAAAATATATTAATTCAGGAAAACTTGGCTTATTAGGCAAATCGGGCTCTGCATAGTAGGCTGAAAAGTGCGTTCTGGCTACTAGGTACGACATATATATAAATATATATATATATATATATATATATATATATATATATATATATATATATATAAATGGAATTGTTCGATTGAGCATAACCGCTAATTTCCGAAAGTTCTTCACCGATTGCTTTGAAATTTTCACACAACGTTCCATTCGCATCCGAGCAGGTTTTTATATACATATTATATAGATGTCAAGTCTGTGACGGTAAAAAAAAACATGCTTTTTCTGAAAAAAAACCTGTTTTTTCATGTGTTTTTCATGTGAGGGAAATCCTCGAAACCTCTTTACTGATTGCTTTGAAATTTTGACAAAACGTTGCATTCGAATAGGCGCGTCTTTTTATATATCTACTATATACATGCCTCACCTGTGACAGGAAAAAACACGCTTTTTTTGAAAAACAGCGCCAATACACGGTGTAATCTCCGAAAGTTCTTCAAAGATTGCTTTGAAATTTTGACACAACGTTGCATTCGAAAAGTCGCGTCTTTTTATATACTCACTGTATAGATGCCACCCCTCTGACAGGTACAAATATGCGTTTTTGAAAAACAGCGCCATCTGTTGCACATAATAGTAAGAGACACGCTATACTAAATATGTTACAATTCCATTTCAATGTTTCTGATTGCATTGATAAATTGAATTTTCATAGATTTTGATTTATTTTCATTTTGATTTAATTATTTTGTGTGAGTTGCTTTGGAATTGAGCTGTGTTGTTTACCATACCGTTCATTTCGTGAGTATAGTTTATTTTTTTATTTTTTCATATTTTCATTTCATTTTTTAAATGTTTTTTTTATATTTCAATGATGGGAACATCAAATCATTTGATGGGAACATCAGGGCATTTGGGAAGGCATCAGACGAGGGAGTGGGGAATGGTGGGGATGACGAGGGGACATGGGAGGGGGTAGTGGTGGGGATGACGAGGGGACATGGGAGTTTGGGATGGTGGGGACGAGGGGATGAGGGAATGGAGTGGAGGGCAAAGGGACAGGGGAGTGGGGCATGGTGGGAAGGAAGAGGGGACGGTGGAATGGGGAATGGTGGGGAGGACTGGGGAACAGGGAAGCCCGGCCAACCCTTCCACGTGTTGCTGAGCCACAGCAACACGTGGAAGGGTTCTGCTAGTATATATTATATATATATATATATATATATATATATATATATATATATATATATATATAGGGCATATCCGAGGCTATGGGTCCCCACATTGGCACCAGAGGTGGTACCCTCACAAACTTATATATATATATATATATATATATATATATATATATATATATATATATATATATATATATAAATATATATATATATATATATATATATATATATATATATATATATATATATATATATATATATATATATGTCGTACCTAGTAGCCACAACGCACTTCTCGGCCTACTATGCAAGGCCCTATTTGCCTAATAAGCCAAGTTTTCCTGAATTAATATGTTTTCTCTAATTTTTTTCTTATGAAATGATAATGCTTCCCATTTCATTATGTATGAGGTCAATTTTTTTTATTGGAGTTAAAATTGACTTAGATATATGACCGAACCTAACTAACCCTACCTAACCTAACCTAACCTATCTTTATAGGTTAGGTTAGGTAGCCGAAAAAGTTAGATTAGGTTAGGTTAGGTAGTCAAAAAAAAATTAATTCATGAAAACTTGGCTTATTAGGCAAATCGGGCCTTGCATAGTAGGCAGAGAAATGCGTTCTGGCTACTAGGAACGACATTTATATATATATATATATATATATATATGTCGTACCTAGTAGCCAGAACTCACTTCTCAGCCTACTATTCAAGGCCCGATTTGCCTAATAAGCCAAGTTTTCCTGAATTAATATATTTACTATAATTTTTTTCTTATGAAATGATAAAGCAACCCTTTTCTCTATGTATGAGGTCAATTTTTTTTTATTGGAGTTAAAATTAACGTAGATATATGACCGAACCTAACCAACCCTACCTAACCTAACCTAACCTATATTTATAGGTAAGGTTAGGTTAGGTAGCCAAAAAAAGCTAGGTTAGGTTAGGTTAGGTAGGTTAGGTAGACGAAAAAACATTAATTCATGAAAACTTGGCTTATTAGGCAAATCGGGCCTTGAATAGTAGGCTGAGAAGTGCGTTCTGGCTATTAGGTACGACATATATATATATATATATATATATATATATATATATATATATATATATATATGTGTGTGTACATGTATATGCACAGACTTGCCTAATACCACAAGCTGAAGTTTATAACTTTATAGACACTCAACCCACCAGGGGACTCGAACCCTGGCCAACAAAGTGGCAGGTACACACTGTATCCACTACGCCATGCTTCAAAGCCATTAAGAGAGGTAGGAATTCTGGGGAATTTAACCAACAGAACTCCAATTCCTCTCCCCGGCAATGAGATGGTGTGGGATCTCTGAATTCCCCAGAATTTCTACCTCTTTTAATTTGAAGCATGGTATAGTGGATACTATACTTTGAAGCATGGTATAGTGGATACAGTGTGTACCTGCCAGGGTTGGCCAGGGTTCGAGTCCCCTGGTGGGTTGAGTGTCTATAAAGTTATATATATATATATATATATATATATATATATATATATATATGTGTGTGTGTGTGTGTGTGTGTGTGTGTGTGTGTGTGTGTGTGTGTGTTGTTAAATATGACCGAAAAGGTAAGATTAATAATTCTAACACGAATTTTCTCAATATTTCTTATGTTTCATTTCACTGTCGATGGTAATTGAAAAATCATAAAAAAAAGAAACATAAGAAATATTGAGAAAATTCGTGTTAGAATTATTAATCTTACCTTTTCCGTCATATTTAAGAACACACACACACACACACACACACACACAGATAAAGGCAGTCTATTTAACACAAGGGGAACACGCACAAGGGGACACAGGTGGAAACTGAGTGCCCAAATGAGCCACAGAGATATTAGAAAGAACTTTTTTAGTGTCAGAGTGGTTGACAAATGGAATGCATTAGGAAGTGATGTGGTGGAGGCTGACTCCATACACAGTTTCAAGTGTAGATATGACAGAGCCCGATAGGCTCAGGAATCTGTACACCTGTTGATTGACGGTTGAGAGGCGGGACCAAAGAGCCAGAGCTCAACCCCCGCAAACACAACTAGGTGAGTACACAGAATTTCCAACTCCACTTTCCGGGCCATCTCACTCGGTCTGGACATAACGTGACAGTTTATGCCCAGATTTAGGAGAGTGACTTGGTCCTCAGTGAGGTTAATTCCTGCAAGGTTCAGGAAGCCATCTCTTGGTCGTGGAATTGCCATAGGTCCTCCATATAACGTTGTTAGTTTCTTGATAATCCTTCGAGGTCGACATATTCGACCTCGAGACACAAAAGAAGGTGTCTCCTTCTGCAATAAGCAGAACTTATTGCAGAAGGAGGAAAGAATCGAGGCAATTACAGAAGTACCATACTGACCCCCGAGCTCAAAGCGGCAGCTAAAAGCCTTCGTGAGAACAAGGAGATAGTTGTCAGGAGAGGTGACAAGTCGCCAATATACGTCATTCTTAAAAAAGACAAATATCTGGCAAAAATGAACCTCATACTCTCTGACCAAACTAAATTCCAAAGGGTAACGAAGGACACTACAGCCGAATTGAAAGCAAAGGTCAACAAACTGATCGAAACTGTGAACGCCAAGAAATCAGGACTCCACCTGCCAAAAATTATTGAGGAATATAAACCTGGATATGCGTATGGAAATGTCAAGACACACAAGCCTGGAAACCCACTTCGGCCAATCATTAGCCAGATACCCACACCCACGTACAGACTGGCGAAGCGACTCAACGGCCTGCTGACTCCTTATGTCCCTTGCGCCTTCAGCCTGAAGTCTCCAAAGGAATTTGTTGACTTACTGCGGGGCACACGGGCCACAGGGATAAGAGCCTCGTTGGACGTAGAATCGCTGTTTACCAACGTACCTGTGGACGAGACAATCGGAATGATAGCTGACAGAGTGTATCGTGATCCAGCCTGTACTCCTCTTGACATACCAGAAAATATTCTGAGGAAACTACTCCAAGCTTGTACTAAAGAGGCACCCTTCTTGAGCCCGGATGGGCACATGTATAAGCAAGTAGATGGGGTCGCCATGGGTTCTCCCCTAGGTGTCCTGTTTGCAAACTTCTACATGGGTACCATCGAGCAAAAAGTCTTAGTCGAAATGAACTTGAAACCGGCCATATACTGCAGGTATGTTGACGACATTTTTACACAGGTACCTGATGTCAGACATCTGCAGGAGCTGAAGGAGGCATTTGAGCAGAGTTCCGTGCTGCGTTTCACTTACGAGATGCAAAAGGATGGGAAGCTGCCCTTTTTAGATGTAACAGTCATGGAAAAGAGCGGAGGTTTCCACACTGCAGTCTACACTAAGGAAACGAACATAGGAATGTGCCTAAATGCCAACAGCGACTGCCCAGACAGGTACAAGAGGAGTGTTGTTAACGCATATGTCGACCGTGCTCTCAGCCACAGCTCAGAATGGAAGCAAGTCGACGAAGAACTCTGTAGGGTAAGGCAGGTCCTAGTCAACAACGGCTTCTCCAATGGTTTCGTCGAAGACATCATAAGAAGGAAAGTGAAACGCCATGCAACCTCTGAAGAGACAACTAACACAACACCTATACCCCCTATTAGACTATTTTACAGGAACTTCTTTTCCACAGCTCATAAAACGGAGGAAAGGGTCCTGAAAGATATTGTTAATAGAAACGTTATCCCTACAGACAAAAATCAGAGGATACAACTGACGATTTACTATAAAACCAGAAAAACGGCCAGCCTACTCATGAGAAACTCTCCAGACACAAAGCAAAACGCTTTAAAAGAGACCAACGTCGTCTATGCCTTCAAATGCCCTCTTGGGGACTGTAAGCTCCAAAAAACCCAGTATATAGGCAAGACAACAACATCTCTTTCCAGGCGTTTAACGATGCATAAGCAACAGGGCTCCATCAAGGAACATATAATCTCTTCCCACAACCAAACCATCGCCAGAAAAATCCTAGTAAACAACACAGAAATCATCGATAGATTCAGCGATAGCAGACGGCTTGACATTTGCGAGGCACTACACATTAAGAAGTCAACACCAGCAATCAACAGCCAATTAATGCACAACTATATTCTACCCACCTCAAGACTCCGCTCCAATATAGAAGCATCAAGAAATATGGACCAATAGGCTAACTACAATCACTTCCATTCAATACCCATTGTTTCGTGTTCTGTCTTGTGTTGATGAATTTAATACCCTATTAATACCACCTCACCCCATCCACCTCACTCAAATGTAGATATAAACAAATCGGAGATGTGTAAGTTCTATTCAGTTGTGTATGTGTAAACTAAAGTCTTTGAAAATGTAATAAGTTTTACGAAACGCGCTCAAGTGTCGCGTCAGACTAGAAATAAAAATGAATTTTGGAGAATTGATTTTTGAATTACCACCAGCAGTGAAAAGAAATGTACGAAAGATTGAGAAAATTCGTGTTAGAATTATTAATCTTACTTTTTCGGTCATATTTAATAATATATGTCTACAGGAAAGACTGCTACCAAAATATACTAATTATATATATATATATATATATATATATATATATATATATATATATATATGTCGTACCTAGTAGCCAGAACACACTTCTCAGCCTACTATTCAAGGCCCGATTTGCCTAATAAGCCAAGTTTTCCTGAATTAATATATTTTCTCTAATTTTTTTCTTATGAAATGATAAAGCTACTCATTTCATTATGTATGAGGTCAATTTTTTTTTATTGGAGTTAAAATTAACGTAGATATATGACCGAACCTAACCAACCCTACCTAACCTAACCTAACCTATCTTTATAGGTTAGGTTAGGTTAGGTACCCTAAAAAGTTAGGTTAGGTTAGGTTAGGTATGTTAGGTAGCCGAAAAAACATTAATTCATGAAAAGTTGGCTTATTAGGCAAATCGGGCCTTGCATAGTAGGCTGAGAAGTGCGTTCTGGCTACTAGGTACGACATATATATATATATATATATATATATATATATATATATATATATATATATATATATATATATATATATATATATATATATATATAATGTACGTGAACGGTTTTTCCTGCACATTGCAGCAGGTTACAATACCTACAGGTAGCTACAGATGGCTACAGGTGGCTCCTACTTACAGAACTGTATTTCGCCAAAGGGTACAGGGCCGGAGTTAAACTTCACTGATAAGGGATAAGCCGATCCGGTTTACCGCGGTGACCCGGCCCCCTGCTGCTGCACTCCCCTCCTTCCTCTCCCACCACGGAAGGGGAGGTAGGGAAGCGGAAGAGGAAGTGGCGGAGAGGAAGAAGGAAGGGCAGGGATTATAGGGGAGTGGAGAAGAGATGGGGAGGGGGGGGGGGGGGTCCATTTACTCACTACCTTGACGCTAACAGAAAACTTTTTAACATCTCTATGACACAGCTGAGTCTCAAGCTTCCATCCGTGTCCCCTTGTTCTATTGTTATTCATTGTAAACATTTCGTCTTTTTCCACCTTGTCAATTCATCTTAGTATTTTATACATCTGTATCATGTCCCCCCTCCTCTCCCTCCTCTTTCTAACGTCGGCTACCGAACCACTTGGGTTGGACGGTAGAGCGATAGTCTCGCTTCATGCAGGTAGGGGCTCAATCCCCGACCGTCCAAATGGTTGGGCACTATTCCTTCAATCCCAAATTCTGATCCTGATCCCTTCTAAGTGCTATAAAAACGTAATGGCTTTCCGCTTTCTCCAGATTGTTCACGTTCTCATCAGATTTATATAGTTCCTTGAATCTGACTTCGTACCTCATCCCTCGCAGCTCTGGGACCAGTCTCCTTGCAAGCTTCTGCACCTTTTCGAGCTTCCTTGTGTATTTTTTTTAGGATGGGGGCTCCATGATGGGGCGGTATACTCTAAGACCAGCATCACACAGGCGGTATACAGTGATCTAAAAGCCTCTGTATTCAAGTTTCTGAAGGATGGTCTGACCTTTGCCAGAGTGGAGTATGCTGCTGACGTTATTCTATTTATATGAGCCTCTGGAGTTAGGCTTGGTGTTAAGTCCACTCCCAGGTCTTTTTCTCTAGATGTTATATGGAGGTAGTTTTCTTTCATCGTATATTGGCTTTTCGGTCTCCTGGCGCCTGTCCCTATTTCCATCACCTTGCACTTGTTAGTGTTGAACTCTAGCAGCCATTTCTTGGACCATCTCTGCAGCCTATTAAAGTCATCCCGGAGATTCTTACAATCCTCATCTGTTAAAACCCTCCTCATTAGTTTTGCATCATCTGCAAACATTGACATAAAAGTCGTTTACATAAATGAGGAATAGTATGGGCCCCAGCACGATCCTTGAGGCATCCCGTTTGTTACTATACTCCTCGTCCCTCACTGTCACTCTGACACCTGTCTGTCAGGTAATTCCTTACCCATAATAGTACGTTTGCTTCTACTCCCGCCTGCCTCTCATGTTCGTATGATATGTGTGTGTGTATTCACCTAGTTGTACTTGCGGGGGTTGAGCTCTGCTCTTTCGGCCCGCCTCTCAACTGTCAATCAACTGTTTACTAACTACTTTTTTTTTCCACACCACACACACACACACACACACACACACACACACACACACACACACACACACACACACACAGCTGAAAGCAGCCCGTGACAGCTGACTAACTCCCAGGTACCTATTTACTGCTAGGTAACAGGGGCATTCAGGGTGAAAGACACTTTGCCCATTTGTTTCTGCCTCGTGCGGGAATCGAACCCGCGCCAGAATTACGAGTCCTGCGCGCTATCCACCAGGCTACGAGGCCCCAGTGTGTGTGTGTGTGTGTGTGTGTGTGTGTGTGTGTGTGTGTGTGTGTGTGTGTGTGTGTGTGTGTGTGTGTGTGTGTGTGTGTGTACTAACCTAGTTGTACTTGCGGGGGTTGAACTCTGGCTCTTTGGTCCTGCCTCTCAACCGTCAATCAACAGGTGTACAGGTTCCTGAGCCTACTGGGCTCTATCATATCTACACTTGAAACTGTGTATGGAGTCAGCCTCCACCACATCACTTCCTAATGCATTCCATCTGTTAACCACTCTGCCACTGAAAACGTTCTTTGTAAAGTCTCTGTGGCTCATTTGGGCACTCAGTTTCCACCTGTGTCCCCTAGTGTAAGAACCACCCATCTTACCAGAACCACCCAATAATCAATCTTTATGTACCCTTTATGTACCTTTTAATCTTTAAGTGGGAGCCGAGCGGACAGCACGCTGGACTTGTGATCCTGTGGTCCTGGGTTCAATCCCAGGCGCCGGCGAGAAACATTGGGCAGAGTTTCTTTCACCCTATGCCCCTGTTACCTAGCAGTAAAATAGGTACCTGGGTGTTAGTCAGCTGTCACGGGCTGCTTCCCGGGGGTGGAGGCCTGGTCGAGGACCGGGCCGCGGGGACACTAAAAAGTCCCGAAATTATCTCACGATAACCTCAAGATAACCCTATTAATTCACCTGAGAATTTTATATGTGGTAATCATGTCTCCTCAAACTCTAGTAGTACTCCCGTGACTATAGTTGTACTGTCAGGTTCGTTCTCGCCGCACAATCGAGAACTCCGGGTTCGAATCCCGGGCGGGACAGATATCATTGGGCACATTTCCTTTCACCTGATGCTTCTGTTCACCTAGCACTAAGTAGGTACCCAGGAGTTAGTCAGCTTGTTGTTTGTGGGGTTGCCTCCTGGGCGAGGTCAGTAATTCGGCCTTAGTTGACCTCGATCTAAGCCTATCGTGTATGAATACACACTGGCTTCCTGTCCCCCCGGCAAAATGAATTCCATTGTGTACTGGAACAACCTGGCCTGGTGCCTCCTTGCTCTTGTGGGTGCTTACTTGTCAGTGACTATGGTGAGGTGTGGTGTAGCTCTTGTGCCCGGCCTCCTGCCCTCACCATACAAGCACCTGACACCACCCCTCACCATACAAGCCCCTGACACCACCCTCACCATACAAGCCCCTGACACCACCCTCACCATACAAGCCAAAGACACCACCCTCACCATACAAGCCAAAGACACCACCCTCACCATACAAGCACCTGACACCACCCTCACCATACAAGCACCTGACACCACCCTCACCATACAAGCACCTGACACCACCCTCACCATACAAGCCCCTGATACCACCCTCACCATACAAGCACCTGACACCACCCTCACCATACAAGCCCCTGACACCACCCTCACCATACAAGCCCCTGACACCACCCCTCACCATACAAGCACATGACACCACCCTCACCATACAAGCACCTGACACCACCCTCACCATACAAGCACCTGACACCACCCTCACCATACAAGCACATGACACCACCCTCACCATACAAGCACATGACACCACCCTCACCATACAAGCACATGACACCACCCTCACCGTACAAGCACATGACACCACCCTCACCATACAAGCACATGACACCACCCTCACCATACAAGCACCTGACACCACCCCTCACCATACAAGCACCTGACACCACCCCTCACCATACAAGCACCTGACACCACCCTCACCATACAAGCACCTGACACCACCCTCACCATACAAGCACTTGACACCACCCCTCACCATACAAGCACCTGACACCACCCTCACCATACAAGCACTTGACACCACCCTCACCATACAAGCACCGGACACCACCCCTCACCATACAAGCACCAGACACCACCCTCACCATACAAGCACCTGACACCACCCTCACCATACAAGCACCTAACACCACCCTCACCATACAAGCACCAGACACCACCCTCACCATACAAGCACCTGACACCATCCCTCACCATACAAGCACCTGACACCACCCCTCACCATGCAAGCCACTGACACCACCCTCACCATACAAGCACCTGACACCACCCCTCACCATACAAGCACCAAACACCACCCTCACCATACAAGCACCTGACACCATCCCTCACCATACAAGCACCTGACACCACCCCTCACCATACAAGCACCTGGTACCATCCCTCACCATACAAGCACCTGACACCATCCCTCACCATACAAGCACCTGACACCACCCCTCACCATACAAGCCCCTGACACCACCCTCACCATACAAGCCCCTGACACCACCCTCACCATGCAAGCACATGACACCACCCTCACCATACAAGCACATGACACCACCCCTCACCATACAAGCACCTGACACCACCCTCACCATACAAGCACCTGACACCACCCTCACCATACAAGCACCAGACACCACCCTCACCATACAAGCACCAGACACCACCCTCACCATACAAGCACATGACACCACCCTCACCATACAAGCACATGACACCACCCTCACCATACAAGCACCAGACACCACCCTCACCATACAAGCACATGACACCATCCCTCACCATACAAGCACCAGACACCACCCTCACCATACAAGCACATGACACCACCCCTCACCATACAAGCACATGACACCACCCCTCACCATACAAGCACCTGACACCACCCTCACCATACAAGCACCAGACACCACCCTCACCATACAAGCACATGACACCACCCCTCACCATACAAGCACCTGACACCACCCTCACCATACAAGCACATGACACCACCCCTCACCATACAAGCACATGACACCACCCCTCACCATACAAGCACATGACACCACCCCTCACCATACAAGCACCTAACACCACCCTTCACCATACAAGCACCAGACACCACCCTCACCATACAAGCACATGACACCACCCCGCACCATACAAGCACCAGACACCACCCTCACCATACAAGCACATGACACCACCCCTCACCATACAAGCACATGACACCACACTCACCATACAAGCACCAGACACCACCCTCACCATACAAGCACCAGACACCACCCTCACCATACAAGCACATGACACCATTCCTCACCATACAAGCACCAGACACCACCCTCACCATACAAGCACATGACACCACCCCTCACCATACAAGCACATGACACCACCCCTCACCATACAAGCACCTGACACCACCCTCACCATACAAGCACCAGACACCACCCTCACCATACAAGCACATGACACCACCCCTCACCATACAAGCACCTGACACCACCCTCACCATACAAGCACATGACACCACCCCTCACCATACAAGCACATGACACCACCCCTCACCATACAAGCACATGACACCACCCCTCACCATACAAGCACCTGACACCACCCATCACCATACAAGCACCAGACACCACCCTCACCATACAAGCACATGACACCACCCCTCACCATACAAGCACATGACACCACCCTCACCATACAAGCACCTGACACCACCCTCACCATACAAGCACATGACACCACCCCTCACCATACAAGCACCTGACACCACCCCTCACCATACAAGCACATGACACCACCCCTCACCATACAAGCACCTGACACCACCCTCACCATACAAGCACATGACACCACCCCTCACCATACAAGCACATGACACCACCCCTCACCATACAAGCACATGACACCACCCCTCACCATACAAGCACCTGACACCACCCTCACCATACAAGCACCTGACACCACCCTCACCATACAAGCACCTGACACCACCCTCACCATACAAGCGACGATCACAACACACAATAAATCATTATTGTGTGTTTCTTGAACTAAATTTTAACCATAATAAAATGCTCAATAAAAATAGGCTTTATTTTAAGTAATTTTTATCAATTTAATTTCCCGCAACAATTATCTTCGGAAAATAGAAACATTGTGTAATATCAGTTAATAATTCCTAATAAATGCTGATAAAAATGGTAAGTATTGGAAATACATAAAAAATGGGGGAGGAAATATTAGAGAGAGAGCCAGAGGGGCAAAAGTATTCTCGTTGCCAATCATAATATTAATCACCCAATCCTGCACCCCCTCCCTTCCCTTCCCTTCCCCTCCCCTCCCCTTCCATCCCCACCCCTCCCGTTCCCTTCTCTATATCCTGCTGTTAATACCTCTCCATCTGTTCCTCTTTTATCCTCTCCTCCCCCTCCCTAGCCCTATCTTCTTACACCTTCCATCTCTCTCTCTCTCTATTGGTTAATTCAATTTTGCTGCTCCTTGTCTTCTGTCCAACAATTTGTCCCTGCTGCTGCTGTTTCCCTCCCCCCTCCTCCTGCTGCTGCCTTCCCCTCCTGCTGCTTCCCTTCCCTGTCCTGCTGCTGCTTCCCTTCCCTGTCCTGCTGCTGCTTCCCTCCCCCCTCCTGCTGCTGCTTCCCTCCCCCCTCCTGCTGCTGCTTCCCTCCCCCCTCCTGCTGCTGCTTCCCTCCCCCCTCCTGCTGCTGCTTCCCTCCCCCCTCCTGCTGCTGCTTCCCTCCACCTCCTGCTGCTGCCCTCCTCCCTCCTGCTGCTGCTTCCCTCCACCTCCTGCTGCTGCCCTCCCCCCTCCTGCTGCTGCTTCCCTCCACCTCCTGCTGCTGCCCTCCCCCCTCCTGCTGCTGCTTCCCTTCCCTGTCCTGCTGCTGCTTCCCTCCCCCCTCCTGCTGCTGCTTCCCTCCACCTCCTGCTGCTGCCCTCCCCCCTCCTGCTGCTTCCCTTCCCTGTCCTGCTGCTGCTTCCCTTCCCTGTCCTGCTGCTGTTTCCCTCCCCCCTCCTGTTGCTGCTTCCCTCCCCCCTCCTGCTGCTGCTTCCCTCCCCCCTCCTGCTGCTGCTTCCCTCCACCTCCTGCTGCTGCCCTCCCCCCTCCTGCTGCTGCTGCTTCCCTCCCCCCTCCTGCTGCTGTTTCCCTCCCCCCCTCCTGCTGCTGCTTCTCTCCCCCCTCCTGCTGCTGCTTCCCTCCCCCTTCCTGCTGCTGCTTCCCTCCACCTCCTGCTGCTGCCCTCCTGCTGCTGCTTCCCTCCCCCCTCCTGCTGCTGCTTCCCTCCCCCCTCCTGCTGGTGCTTCCCTCCCCCCTCCTGCTGCTGCTTCCCTCCCCCCTCCTGCTGCTGCTTCCCTCCACCTCCTGCTGCTGCCCTCCTGCTGCTGCTTCCCTCCCCCATCCTGCTGCTGCTTCCCTCCCCCCTCCTGCTGGTGCTTCCCTCCCCCCTCCTGCTGCTGCTTCCCTCCCCCCTCCTGCTGCTGCTGCTTCCCTCCCCCCCTCCTGCTGCTGCTTCCCTCCCCCCCCTCCTGCTGCTTCCCTCCCCCTCCTGCTGCTGCCCTCCCCCCTCCTGCTGCTGCTTCCCTCCCCCCTCCTGCTGCTGCCCTCCACCCTCCTGCTGCTGCTGCCTCCCCCTCCTGCTGCTGCTTCCCTCCCCCCTCCTGCTGCTGCTTCCCTCCACCTCCTGCTGCTGCCCTCCCCCCTCCTGCTGCTGCTTCCCTCCCCCTCCTGCTGCTGCCCTCCCCCCTCCTGCTGCTGCTGCCTCCCCCCCTCTTGCTGCTTCTCTCCCCCCTCCTGCTGCTGCTTCCCTCCCCCCTCCTGCTGCTGCTTCCCTCCACCTCCTGCTGCTGCCCTCCTGCTGCTGCTTCCCTCCCCCCTCCTGCTGCTGCTTCCCTCCCCCCTCCTGCTGGTGCTTCCCTCCCCCCCTGCTGCTGCTTCCCTCCCCCCTCCTGCTGGTGCTTCCCTCCCCCCTCCTGCTGGTGCTTCCCTCCACCCCCTGCTGCTGCTTCCCTCCCCCCTCCTGCAGGTGCTTCCCTCCCCCCTCCTGCTGCTGCTTCCCTCCCCCCTCCTGCTGCTGCTTCCCTCCCCCCTCCTGCTGCTGCTTCCCTCCCCCCCTCCTTCTGCTGCTTCCCTCCCCCCCTCCTGCTGCTGCTTCCCTCCCCCCTCCTGCTGCTGCTTCCTTCCCCCCCCTCCTGCTGCTGCTTCCCTCCCCCCCTCCTGCTGCTGCTTCCCTCCCCCCCCCCTGCTGCTGCTTCCCTCCCCCCTCCTGCTGCTTCCCTTCCCCCTCCTTCTGCTGCTTCCCTTCCCCCTCCTTCTGCTGCTTCCCTCCCCCCTCCTGCTGCTGCTTCCCTCCCCCTCCTGCTGCTGCTTCCCTCCCCCCTCCTACTGCTGCTTCCCTCCCCCCTCCTGCTGCTGCTGCCTCCCCCCTCCTGCTGCTGCTTCCCTCCCCCCTCCTGCTGCTGCTTCCCTCCCCCCTCCTGCTGCTGCTTCCCTCCCCCTCCTGCTGCTGCTTCCCTCCCCCCTCCTGCTGCTGCTTCCCTCCCCCCTCCTGCTGCTGCTTCCCTCCCCCCTCCTGCTGCTGCTTCCCTCCCCCCTCCTGCTGCTGCTTCCCTCCCCCCTCCTGCTGCTGCTTCCCTCCCCCCTCCTGCTGCTGCTTCCCTCCCCCCTCCTGCTGCTGCTTCCCTCCCCCCTCCTACTGCTGCTTCCCTCCCTCCTCCTGCTGCTGTTTCCCTCCCCCCCTCCTGCTGCTGCTTCCCTCCCCCCTCCTGCTGCTGCTTCCCTCCCCCCTCCTGCTGCTGCTTCCCTCCCCCCTCCTGCTGC
>NC_091168.1:27836280-27843780 GCF_040958095.1 Procambarus clarkii | reverse complement strand
AGGTGCTTCTACAAGCTCAGGTTATATAGTTACATCACATACATACATTGTATAATTGATACATTACATGGTTAATCTTGGGTACAAGTCCAATATATCAAGTGTTCCAGTACTCATATAGTAATTACACAGTTCAGCATACCTTAGCCCAGGAGGGCGAAAGTCAGTCAATATGGGACATTATACAATATAATGTTCAAGAGAGTGCATGTTTTCTCTTTCACAAAGTTGACACATTGTGTACTCGACATTTGGGTTTTGAGAAAGCTGCCAGATACGTCTATATCCCAGGCGTATTCTGGCCACTATAACATCACATTGCCGGGTTCTTGTTCTATTAGTCCCATATGTGAATGTCTCCTCACGATATCTATCATAATATTTAATGCTACAGCTTTCCGGTCTTTGTGAATTTGTTAGGTCTATGAGATCTTCATTAGATATTTGTTTAAGTATTCTCTTTGTCACTGCTAATGAAACACCCATATCAATTTCTACCACTGGTTTTCTGCAGGCTGTCTTAGCAAGCATATCAACAGTGTCATGCCTTGAGATGCCAACATGTGATGGTATCCATAGGAATTTAATTTCAAATCTGTTTTTTTAAGCAGCTAAAACATTCATTCGAATATCTCTGACTATTTTCTGGGTGTCACTACTATGTGCGTTCAATGCCAGGAGTGCACTCTGCGAGTCACAGTATATAAGCCCACTGCGTTTGTCTTTTAAAAATTCTGTGGCAAGGTATATGCCTGCAAGTTCGGTTTGAGTTGTACTTGCCCAGTCATTGACGCGCTTCATTGCTGTATGTACGAGAGAAGATTGTTCAAATATATTGCATGCACATCCGGTACATCGTCCAAATTCTTCTACTACATTAAGTGTACGGTCAGTTTCACCAAAGTACTGGAGAAGACAAGACGAACAGAAAATAGAATAGACACCAGCAGCATTAGAAGCAGAAGGAGCAGTGTGAACTAGATTGCTTCAATGAGTTAGTTTGTCGAAAGGCGAGCTTTATGTCAAGAGCACGCAAGGCATTAGTAAAAGTATGTTGACCAGACCACACACTAGAAATTGAAGGGACGACGACGTTTCGTTTCGTCGTCGTCTCTTCAATTTCTAGTGTGTGGTCTGGTCAACATACTTCAGCCACGTTATTGTGACTCATCGCCTGCATTAGTAAAAGTTTTGAGTTCAGATATGAAGGGAAGGCAGAGCACAGTGCTACTAGTGTTAGAAGCAGGTTTAGGATGAAAGAAATTTCGTTTAGCTTGAGAATAGGCACAGTTGATAAAATGTAAAGGGTAACCAAGGCGAGAGTGATTTGTATCTACAAAAGGCAATTTCAGAATCAAGAAACTGAGGGTCGCTGATGCGTAGAGCGCGGAGGAAGAGAGAGACGAGGACACTTTTCTTAACAGAAGGAGGATGGTAGGAAAAGAAGTGAATGTACATGCCACTATGCATGGGTTTACCGTAGACAGAGAAAGAGAACCCGAACACAGAGCTGTGAACATGAACGTCAAGAAAGGAAGGAGGGAATTAGATTCCCATTCAACTTTGAAATGGATGGAAGGAGCCAGATGGTTAAGAGAGGAGAGGAAAGGCTGGAAAAGATTAAGGTCATGAGGCCATAAAGCAAAAATGTCATAAACATAGCGAAGCCAGAGAGAGGGACGAGTATCAATAGCGGGAAGAAGAACAGTTTCGAAATATTCCATGTAGAAATTAGCAAGAACAGGAGGGAGAGGGGAACCCATAGCGACACCGAAAGTTTGAGTGTAATATTTAAAAGAGAAAGAGTTAGAATCAACGCAGAGTCTAATGAGTTCCAGGAAAACGTCAGCGGGAAGCGGGAAAGGAAGAAGGCCCTCTGACGCCTTCTGTCTAAGGAAAGAGAGAACGTTATCGAGCGGAATATTAGTGAACAGAGAGTCGACATCAAGACTAAGCATCTTACAAGAGGGCTGCACACGCAGTCTTTCAATGAAATCCTGTGAGTGACGAAGGTGGACAGGAGAAAAAGTGCCAAGGTAAAGCGTCAGAGTTTTAGCGAACCAGGAGGCAAGAGGATAGCTGACCGAGCCCCGTGAAGAAATGATGGGACGAAGAGGAACACTAGGTTTATGAGTCTTAGGTAGACCATAGAAATAAACAAGAGAAGGGCAGATGACACGGAAACATTTAATGAAGTCAGGAGGACAAAGACTAAGAGCGCTGTCTTAGTTTGCGGTTAAAGGAAGTTTTGAGGCGATCCAAAGGGTTATGTCAGAGGAGCATATGTGCGGGAGTCAGAGAGGAAGACTTCTGCTTTCTGGAGGTGGTCCTCACGGTCAAGGACAACCACCGAATTGCCTTTGTCGGAAGGAAGAATAAAAATAGAGTTGTTATATTTCAGTTAGGAGGCAAGGGCAAGCTGGAAGCGACGAGGAAGGTGGTGATTTATAGAAAACAAGCTGTCAAGCACGGGGACAAGGGCCCTCTAAAGGCAGACAGATCCGAAAGAGTACTAGAGTTAGAATTGACAAACCTGTCAAAGGAACTAATGAGGTCAATGCCACAGCGCGGGCCAGGGGGCTAAAGGGCTATCAACCTATCATCAAAACAATGCGCCGTCGGGTCCAAAACGTGTGTGTGTTCGAAATGTACCCTATAGCCCAGTCGGTGGTCATCCGAATGGTGTACATGTGTTCGAAATGTACCCTATAGCCCAGTCGGTGGTCATCTGAATGGTGTACATGTGTTCCAAACTATGGCTCAGAACGTGGTTCATTTCTCTGAAGCCTGTGTAAATAAGCCCCTAAATCGACGTAAGTAAAACATCTTACCTAACCTTACCTAGGCCTAATTATACATAAATCCATATTATTTAATATTATGTTTAATATTATTTTTAATATTAATATTATTTAATATTATGTAACATTTGAGAAACCGTTTTTACTATATATAAAAAAAATAAATAAATTGAATCTGTCGATAGAAATATTAAGTAAATACTAAGTTATTAACGTCGGTAATAGTCAATATTTGTACTATTGCCCCCGGGGGTCGAGGGCTGAGTTACAGCTAATGGATTAGCAAGCACTTGGCTCATGTTTAAAGGATGGACCATACTTATTCATCACTCACTCACTCACTCCCTCATTCATCCATCTGGCGGCCAGGATGAATGAGGTAACCCCCCCTCCCACCTACCCCCCCCCCCTTCCCTTGTCTCACCAGAATACCTGTTTAGAGCGATCATTTCCGCGTGTTTTAAGAGAGTTTTAAGAGAGCTTTAAGAGAATTTTATCGTCTTATTTTCATCGATGAACGATTGGCTGTTCTAAGGTGATGTGTTGATGACTTTGTTGTTGTGATGTGTTGATGGCTTTGTTGTTGGGATGTGTTGATGGCTTTGTTGTTGTGATGTGTTGATGGCATTGTTGTTGTGATGTGTTGATGGCTTTGTTGTTGTGATGTGTTGATGGCTTTGTTGTTGTGATGTGTTGATGACTTTGCAGTTGTAATATGTTGATGACTTTGTTGTTGGGATGTGTTGATGACTTTGTTGTTGTGATGTGTTGATGGCTTTGTTGTGATGTGTTGATGACTTTGTTGGGATGTGTTGATGACTTTGTTGGTATGTGTTGATGACTTTGTTGGGATGTGTTGATGACTTTGTTGGTATGTGTTGATGACTTTGTTGTTGTGATGTGTCGATGACTTTGTTGTTGGTATGTGTTGATGACTTTGTTGTTGGGATGTGTTGATGGCTTTGTTGTGATGTGTTGATGACTTTGTTGTTGTGATGTGTTAATGGCTTTGTTGTTGGGATGTGTTGATGACTTTGTTGTGATGTGTTGATGGCTTTGTTGTTGGGATGTGTTGATGGCTTTGTTGTTGGGATGTGTTGATGGCTTTGTTGTGATGTGTTGATGGCTTTGTTGTTGGGATGTGTTGATGGCTTTGTTGTGATGTGTTGATGGCTTTGTTGTTGGGATGTGTTGATGGCTTTGTTGTTGTGATGTATTGATGGCTTTGTTGTTGTGATGTGTTGATGGCTTTGTTGTGATGTGTTGATGGCTTTGTTGTGAAGTGTTGATGTCTTTGTTGTTGTGATGTGTTGATGGCTGTGTTGTTGTGATGTGTTGATGGCTTTGTTGTGATGTGTTGATGGCTTTGTTGTGATGTGTTGATGGCTGTGTTGTGATGTGTTGATGGCTGTGTTGTGATGTGTTGATGGCTGTGTTGTGATGTGTTGATGGCTGTGTTGTGATGTGTTGATGGCTGTGTTGTGATGTGTTGATGGCTGTGATGTGATGTGTTGATGGCTTTGTTGGGATGTGTTGATGGGTGTTGTGATGTGTTGATGGCTGTGTTGTAATGTGTTGATGGCTGTGTTGTGATGTGTTGATGACTTTGTTGTGATGTGTTGATGGCTTTGTTGTGATGTGTTGATGGCTGTGTTGTGATGTGTTGATGGCTGTGTTGTGATGTGTTGATGGCTTTGTTGTGATGTGTTGATGGCTGTGTTGTGATGTGTTGATGGCTGTGTTGTGATGTGTTGATGGCTGTGTTGTGATGTGTTGATGACTTTGTTGTGATGTGTTGATGGCTGTGTTGTGATGTGTTGATGGCTTTGTTGGAATGTGTTGATGGCTGTGTTGTGATGTGTTGATGGCTGTGTTGTGATGTGTTGATGGCTTTGTTGTGATGTTGATGACTTTGTTGGGATGTGTTGATGGCTTTGCTGTTGTGATGTGTTGATGGCTGTGTTGTGATGTGTTGATGGCTATGTTGTGATGTGTTGATGGCTGTGTTGTGATGTGTTGATGGCTTTGTTGGGATGTGTTGATGGCTTTGTTGTTGTGATGTGTTGATGGCTGTGTTGTGATGTGTTGATGGCTGTGTTGTGTGTTGATGGCTGTGTTGTGATGTGTTGATGGCTGTGTTGTGATGTGTTGATGGCTATGTTGTGATGTGTTGATGGCTGTGTTGTGATGTGTAGATGGCTGTGTTGTGATGTGTTGATGGCTGTGTTGTTGTGATGTGTTGATGGCTGTGTTGTGATGTGTTGATGGCTGTGTTGTGATGTGTTGATGGCTTTGTTGGGATGTGTTGATGGCTGTGTTGTGATGTGTTGATGGCTGTGTTGTGATGTGTTGATGGCTGTGTTGTGATGTGTTGATGGCTTTGTTGTGATGTTGATGACTTTGTTGGGATTTGTTGATGGCTTTGTTGTTGTGATGTGTTGATGGCTGTGTTGTGATGTGTTGATGGCTGTGTTGTGATGTGTTGATGGCTGTGTTGTGATGTGTTGATGGCTGTGTTGTTATGTGTTGATGGCTTTGTTGTGATGTTGATGAATTTGTTGGGATGTGTTGATGGCTTTGTTGTTGTGATGTGTTGATGGCTGTGTTGTGATGTGTTGATGGCTGTGTTGTGATGTGTTGATGGCTGTGTTGTGATGTGTTGATGGCGGTGTTGTGATGTGTTGATGGCGGTGTTGTGATGTGTTGATGGCTGTGTTGTGATGTGTTGATGGCTGTGTTGTGATGTGTTGATAGCTGTGTTGTGATGTGTTGATGGCTGTTTTGTGATGTGTTGATGGCTGTGTTGTGATGTGTTGATGGCTGTGTTGTGATGTGTTGATGGCTGTGTTGTGATGTGTTGATGGCTGTGTTGTTATGTGTTGATGGCTTTGTTGTGATGTTGATGAATTTGTTGGGATGTGTTGATGGCTTTGTTGTTGTGATGTGTTGATGGCTGTGTTGTGATGTGTTGATGGCTGTGTTGTGATGTGTTGATGGCTGTGTTGTGATGTGTTGATGGCTGTGTTGTGATGTGTTGATGGCTGCGTTGTGATGTGTTGATGGCGGTGTTGTGATGTGTTGATGGCTGTGTTGTGATGTGTTGATGGCTGTGTTGTGATGTGTTGATCAACGTCATTTTCTCACAATTGGCCGGAGTTGACTCCTCCTGTGCGGCCTCACGCCTCGTTAAGGGCCTGGGGGTGGTGTCGGGACTATCAGCCTCTGGAGGGTTATTATGCCACCCACAAGTGCTTATACTGACCAACCACCAAGTCCACTTTAGTCCTGGACTAATGTAAACTCTCGGTGTATATACACCCCGAAGCTGGAGGTATATATATATACACACCTCTCAGTGCATATATCCCTGGTCAAGAAGGTCGATCGTCTGGTTAACGTCGACACGATAATCGCACTTACGCCCTCTCGAGAGCCAATACCATATAAGAGGCCAAGATCATTGCGGGAATGTTTAACAAAAAAATAACAATCCTGGCCTGAACAGAAACCAATTTGGCAGCGTTTCCTTTCACCTCATGCCTCTAGGAATCATTCACTGACTGTTCGCCCCTGTTCACCCAGCGGCATTATGGAGACCTATAGCTGGGAGTAAACCGATTAGCGGGTTGTGTTCTAGGGAGAGCTAGTGGGCAAGGCTTACCATGAGCTATGGGAAGGGAAAGCTCTCAGCCTGCCAACAGTTGTCAGAAGTCGTCTGTTCCTGTACCAACCTGGTACAGGAACAGGGGCCTCGTAGCCTGGTGGATAGCGCGCAGGACTCGTAATTCTGTGGCGCGGGTTCGATTCCCGCACGAGGCAGAAACAAATGGGCAAAGTTTCTTTCACCCTGAATGCCCCTGTTACCTAGCAGTAAAATAGGTACCTGGGTCAGCTGTCACGGGCTGCTTCCTGGGGGTGGAGGCCTGGTCGAGGACCGGGCCGCGGGGACACTAAAGCCCCGAAATCATCAAGATAACCTCAAGATAACCTGTGGAAATAATAATAATTGCAAAAATCAGTACAAAAATAGATAACAAAAATCACATAATCTTCCCCCTGTGTTTATAAGTCGACAGCCTGTCCCTAAATTGCTATTACAATTCTATTTACAATCCTATTTCTTGAGCTAGAGCGAAACCCCGCGGTCAATAACCAGCCAATCCCAGGACTCTTGGGAGGTGTGCCTCCTGCTTCATGATTGGCTCAAGACTTTTATCTCTAATATTGTGACCAATCTGAGGTTCCCTCGTGGCGCTCGTTACCTCCTGATTGGTCGAGCCGGAGACGGGAGGAGAACATAATATTTTCTATAACTCTAAGGGGCACCATAATGCTTACGAATATTAAATAAATGAACACAATATTACGTAGTATTTTTTAGCTAAATATGACAAGTCGAGAAAATGTCTGGAGCGGTACTTGATCAACCAGGCTGTGACTCATACGTCAGGCTGCGAGCAGCCGCGTCTAACAGCCTGGTTGATCAGTCCAGCAACCAGGAGGCCTGGTCGACGACCGCGCCGCGCGGACACTAAGCCCCGGAAGCACCTCAAGGTAACCTCAAGGTAAAGTAAGGTAGCGGGACAGGGAGTCGAACCAGCGTCCTGGTTATTAATGGCGTGTTAGTGGTTATTAATGGTGTGTTAGTAGTTATTAATGGTGTGTTAGTAGTTATTAATGGTGTGTTAGTAGTTATTAA
>NC_091168.1:27796280-27828780 GCF_040958095.1 Procambarus clarkii | reverse complement strand
CACATTACCTGTTGATTGACGGTTGAGAGGCGGGATCAAAGAGCCAGAACTCAACCCACGCAAGCACAATTAGGCGAGTACAATCAGGTGAGTACACACACACACACACACTCGTACAGAAAGACATCAACATCATGGATGTTGAAGGGTAAAGTCATGCCTAACAAACTTGATCGAGTTCTATGACAAGTTTACTGGAATGTGACAAGAAAAATAAAGCTTGGTAAACTGTATTTTCTTGGAGTATCAAAAAGCCTTTTATACAGGTCCTCACAAGAAGCTGGTGAAGACGGCGGAGAACCAGGCTGGGATAATTGGGAAGACGCTAAACTGGGTAAGGGAGTACCTGAAGGACAGGAAACAGAGAGTGACAGTCAGAGGCGAG
Organism: Procambarus clarkii; assembly: GCF_040958095.1. Classification (NCBI taxonomy): domain Eukaryota; kingdom Metazoa; phylum Arthropoda; class Malacostraca; order Decapoda; family Cambaridae; genus Procambarus; species Procambarus clarkii. Next base: position 27,828,395 of record NC_091168.1, on the reverse strand, counting down.
GTTCCTGCAGATGGAGGCATGCTACAAGGGGATCCCATAAGGATATGTCCTGGGACCACTACTGTTTATAATTTAAGTTAATGACCTCCCCCGTGGGAGTGAGCTTCCACGTGTTGATGTTTGCAGACGATGCCGAGATAATGAGGAATGTAAAAACAGAGGAGGACTGCAGCACGTTACAACACAAGCGTGGCAAAGTTTAACAATGGGGAAATAATTGGTTGTTGGAGTTCATTCCTAATAATACAGTTCAAGGTAATATAGATGGGGCATGGAAACAGAAGACCAACAGGAGTCCACACCATAAATGGAAGGAAACTACAGGAATCGGAGAAAAATAGAGATTTGGGAGTGTATATAACTCCATCCCTAACACCAGAGGCTTATCTTGAGGTTATCTTGATATGATTTCGGGGCTTAGCGTCCCCCCGCGGTCCGGTCCTCGACCAGGACTCCTTTTTGTTACATACCCCCAGGAAGCAGCCCGTAGCAGCTGTCTAGCTCCCAGGTACCTATTTACAGATGGAAACAGAGGCATCAGGGTGAAAGAAACTCTGCCCATTTGTTTCCGTCTCCTCCGGGCATCGAACCCGGAAACTCAGGACTACGAATCCGAAGCACTGTCCACTCAGCTGTCAGGTCCCCTTGTCAGGCACACACACAGGCAGGGCGACATCAGCAGCATATGAGACGCTGACAAACATTAGGATGCAGTTTACAAACCAAAATCACGACGCTTACAAGACAATCTACACACGTTTTGTGAGGCCAATACTGGAATATGCAGCACCGGCCTGGAATCCATACTTTGTAAAGCATTAAAGTTGGAAAAGTGCAGAGGTTTGCAAGTCGATTAATACCAGAGCTAAGACGGTTAAACTATGAGGATAGGCCGAAGAAACAGGACCTCACTTACTTAAAGGACAAAAGAAACAGAGGAGATATGATCACATTATACAAAATACTGAGAGAAATAGACACGTGGACAACGCCACCGTCTTTAAGTTGAGAAAGTCGGACAAGAGAACACAAGAGGAACCACCTGGAAACAGATGAGTCCAAGAAAGGCAAGGAAATACTCGAACCGTGTACAGGGGGGTTTGGTGGGTGGGGGAGGATCAGCAAGAGGAAGACAACGAAAGAAGTTCTGGAAGCCGCCTCCAGCCACACCATGAAGGGTAGATGCTACAAAGGATTTGAACATTAGAATTGTGAAACTTTAGGTCAACAAGTTCTACACTGCTGCCGTGTATAAAGGGTGGGATGTGAAGAGGAAGCGTCACTATTACTCCGTAGTCACCCCCTCCAACACTCCCAGACACACCCTCCAACACTCCCAGACACACCCTCCAACACTCCCAGACACACCTTCCAACACTCCCAGACACACCCTCCAACACTCCCAGACACACACCCTCCAACACTCCCAGACACACACACCCTCCAACACTCCCAGACACACACACCCTCCAACACTCCCAAACACACACACCCTCCAACACTCCCAGACACACACACCCTCCAACACTCCCAGACACACACACCCTCCAACACTCCCAGACACACACTCTCCAACACTCCCAGACACACACACCCTCCAACACTCCCAGACACACACACCCTCCAACACTCCCAGACACACCCTCCAACACTCCCAGACACACACACCCTCCAACACTCCCAGACACACCCTCCAACACTCCCAGACACACACACCCTCCAACACTCCATTTGTGTCATGGGTGACTTTAAGTTTAGTGGAATAAACTGGTTTAACAGAACAGGGAATAATGAAGCAGAAAATGTTCTAGGATTAACTGACGATTGCTTTCTTACTCAACACATTAAGGAACCAACGCGGGAAAATAATATTTTAGATTTAGTATTAACTGACAGGGAAACACAAATTAATGGCATCGAAATAGGGAGTGAACTAGGGAACAGTGATCACAAAGAAATCAGATTTAGCACAGAATGGAATAGATCTGTAGGAGAAAATTATATTAAAGTGCCAGATTTTCGAAAAGCTGATTTTAATAGCCTAAGAATTATTTGGGGTCAAATATATTGGAAAGTCTTGGGCATGGGGGGTGGGCCGGTCTTGGAGCGAGACATGAACCCAGCGATAGGTGATGTAAAAGGGGATTTCGATGTGGATTCAAAATATAATTTATTTATAAATATTCTAAGCAAAGCACAGGAACGTAGTATACCATACTAATTGAATAGATGTAATACTAATTACCCGAAATGGATAACAAAGGATCTGAAGAACCTTATAGGTAGAAAAAGTGCTTGGTACAAAAGGATTAAGAATTGGGAAGTCAGTTTAGAACAAGAATTCGTACAAATGGTTAGAAATGTTAAAAAGAAGACAAGGACAAAACAAACTATGAAGTTCGCATAGCAGGGCAAGCAAAGGTAAATCCTAAAGTTTTTTTTCAGTTATATCGAACAAAGAATAGGGAAAGGATAGGTCCATTAAAACCTGAGACAGGTCAGATAATGGATAATGACGAAGAGATGAGTAGTAATGTAAATAAATATTTCATCTCTGTATTTACTAAAGAGGAACTTAACACTATGCCTTCAGCCGAACAAGTCTATGTGGGTGGAGACGAGGACAGGTTGACTAGCTTGGCAGGTACTAGGAAGGATGCTATTAAATTGTGAAACTCAAACCAAACAAATACCCAGGGCCGGATGAAGTGTTTGCCAGGGTGCTTAAAGAATGCAAAGAGGAGCTTTGCGAGCCATTGTCTACCATATTTAATAAATCATTAGAGTCAGAGTGCCAGAGTCGTGGAAGGTTGCTAATGTGATCCAATTGTTAAGAAAGGAGATAGATCACTTGCGCCAAACTGTCGGCCAATTAGCCTAACATCTATTGTGGGAAAGTTACTTGAATCGATAATTGCAAATACCATTCATCTTTATCTTGAAAAAACATAAATTAATAAATAATTCACAACATGGTTTTACAAATGGCCGTTCATGTTTAACAAATTTGCTATCATTTTACTCCAGCATAGTTGAGGCAGTTGACAGCGGTAAGGTTTGATGTTGTGTACCTTGACTTTAGCAAAGCTTTTGATACAATGTCGCATGAAGGACTGATTAAAAAGACAGAGGCTCATGGTATTGGGGGTGCTATATTAAGTTGGATTAAGGCATGGCTATACCAAAGGAAACAAAATGTTAGTATAAATGGGGGTTAAGTCAGACTGGGAAAATGTCTTAAATGGAGTACCTCAAGGCTCTCTCCAGGGATCTGTTATTCATAATATATATAAATGATTTAGATTCGGGTTTGAGCAGCAATATTTTCAAATTTGCCGACGATACAAAAATCGGGAGGGAAATAAGCACGGAAAGGGACTCACTTTCACTTCAAGACGATCTAAATAAGGTTTTGAAATGGCCTAAAGATTGGGAGATGCTATTTAATGCTGACAAGTGTATGGTTTTGAGGTTAGATAATGATGATAGAGTTACAAGATACGAACTAAATGGTGTTGTTCAGCTATATCTTTCTCTGGTTAGACCCCATTTAGATTATGCAGTTCAGTATTGGTCGCCGTACTATAGAAAGGATGTAAATTCACTAGAACGCATCCTGAGTAGGATGACAAAGTTAATCCCACAAATTAGAAACTTGTCATATGAAGAAAGATTGACAAAGCTTAAATTACATTCTCTAGAAAGGCAAAGAATTGGGGGGGTGACATAATAGAGGTGAATAAGTGGATGAATGGGCATAACAAAGCGGATATTCATAGGGTATTAAAAGTATCAACGCAAGACAGAACACGAAACACTGTTTTAGTGACTGGTGACTGTTGTGACTGTGACTGCTGTGACTGTGACAGCTGTGACTGGTGACTGTTGTGACTGGTGACTGCTGTGACTGGTGACTGCTGTGGTGACTGCTGTGACTGGTGACTGCTGTGGTGACTGCTGTGACTGGTGACTGCTGTGACTGGTGACTGCTGTGACTGGTGACTGCTGTGACTGGTGACTGAGGTGACTGGTGACTGAGGTGACTGGTGACTGCTGTGACTGGTGACTGCTGTGACTGGTGACTGCTGTGGTGATTGCTGTGACTGGTGACTGATGTGACTGGTGACTGCTGTGACTGATGACTGCTGTGACTGGTGACTGATGTGACTGGTGACTGATGTTACTGGTGACTGATGTGACTGGTGACTGATGTGATTGGTGACTGATGTGACTGATGACTGCCATGACTGGTGACTGCTGTGACTGGTGACTAATGTGACTGATGTGACTGATGACTGCCATGACTGGTGACTGCTGTGGCTGGTGACTGTTGTGACTGGTGACTGATGTGGCTGGTGACTGCTGTGACTGGTGACTGTTGTGACTGGTGACTGCCATGACTGGTGACTGTTGTGACTGGTGACTGATGTGACTGGTGACTGCCATGACTGGTGACTGCTGTGACTGGTGACTGCCATGACTGGTGACTGCCATGACTGGTGACTGTTGTGACTGGTGACTGCCATGACTGGTGACTGTTGTGGCTGGTGACTGTTGTGACTGGTGACTGATGTGGCTGGTGACTGATGTGACTGGTGACTGTTGTGACTGGTGACTGTTGTGACTGGTGACTGCCATGACTGGTGACTGATGTGACTGGTGACTGATGTGACTGGTGACTGATGTGACTGGTGACTGATGTGACTGGTGACTGCAATGACTGGTGACTGCCATGACTGGTGACTGTTGTGACTGGTGACTGCCATGACTGGTGACTGATGTGACTGGTGACTGTTGTGACTGGTGACTGATGTGACTGGTGACTGATCTAACTGTTGACTGATGTGACTGGTGACTGATGTGACTGGTGACTGATGTGACTGGTGACTGCCATGACTGGTGACTGCCATGACTGGTGACTGTTGTGACTGGTGACTGCCATGACTGGTGACTGATGTGACTGGTGACTGCTGTGACTGGAGACTGGTGTGACTGGTGACTGCCATGACTGGTGACTACTGTGACTGGTGACTGGTGTGACTGGTGACTGCTGTGACTGGTGACTGTTGTGACTGGTGACTGCTGTGACTGGTGACTGTTGTGACTGCCATGACTGGTGACTGTTGTGGCTGGTGACTGTTGTGACTGGTGACTGATGTGACTGGTGACTGATGTGATTGGTGACTGATGTGATTGGTGACTGGTGTGACTGATGTGACTGATGTGACTGATGACTGCCATGACTGGTGACTGATGTGACTGCTGTGACTGGTGACTGATGTGACTGGTGACTGGTGTGACTGGTGACTGATGTGACTGGTGACTGCTGTGATTGGAGACTGTCATGACTTGTGATTGTTGTGACTGGTGACTGCCATGACTGGTGACTGATGTGACTAGTGACTGGTGACTGATGTGACTGGTGACTGTTGTGACTGGTGACTGTTGTGACTGGTGACTGTTGTGACTGGTGACTGTTGTGACTGGTGACTGCTGTGACTGGTGACTGCCATGACTGGTGACTGATGTGACTGGTGACTGTTGTGACTGGTGACTGCCATGACTGGTGACTGTTGTGACTGGTGACTGCAATGACTGGTGACTGTTGTGACTGGTGACTGCCATGACTGGTGACTGATGTGACTGGTGACTGCCATGACTGGTGACTGTTGTGACTGGTGACTGCCATGACTGGTGACTGATGTGACTGGTGACTGTTGTGACTGGTGACTGCCATGACTGGTGACTGATGTGACTGGTGACTGTTGTGACTGGTGACTGTTGTGGCTGGTGACTGGTGTGACTGGTGACTGCCATGACTGGTGACTGATGTGACTGGTGACTGTTGTGACTGGTGACTGCCATGACTGGTGACTGTTGTGACTGGTGACTGCAATGACTGGTGACTGTTGTGACTGGTGACTGCCATGACTGGTGACTGATGTGACTGGTGACTGCCATGACTGGTGACTGATGTGACTGGTGACTGCCATGACTGGTGACTGATGTGACTGGTGACTGCCATGACTGGTGACTGCCATGACTGGTGACTGATGTGACTGGTGACTGTTGTGACTGGTGACTGTTGTGGCTGGTGACTGGTGTGACTGGTGACTGCCATGACTGGTGACTGATGTGACTGGTGACTGTTGTGACTGGTGACTGCCATGACTGGTGACTGTTGTGACTGGTGACTGCCATGACTGGTGACTGATGTGACTGGTGACTGCCATGACTGGTGACTGTTGTGACTGGTGACTGATGTGACTGGTGACTGATGTGACTGGTGACTGCCATGACTGGTGACTGTTGTGACTGGTGACTGTTGTGACTGGTGACTGATGTGACTGGTGACTGCCATGACTGGTGACTGTTGTGACTGGTGACTGCCATGACTGGTGACTGATGTGACTGGTGACTGTTGTGACTGGTGACTGCCATGACTGGTGACTGATGTGACTGGTGACTGCAATGACTGGTGACTGTTGTGACTGGTGACTGCCATGACTGGTGACTGATGTGACTGGTGACTGATGTGACTGGTGACTGATGTGACTGGTGACTGCCATGACTGGTGACTGCCATGACTGGTGACTGTTGTGACTGGTGACTGCCATGACTGGTGACTGATGTGACTGGTGACTGCCATGACTGGTGACTGCCATGACTGGTGACTGATGTGACTGGTGACTGTTGTGACTGGTGACTGCCATGACTGGTGACTGATGTGACTGGTGACTGCCATGATTGGTGACTGTTGTGACTGGTGACTGTTGTGACTGGTGACTGTTGTGACTGGTGACTGCCATGACTGGTGACTGATGTGACTGGTGACTGATGTGACTGGTGACTGCCATGACTGGTGACTGCCATGACTGGTGACTGCCATGACTGGTGACTGATGTGACTGGTGACTGATGTGACTGGTGACTGCCATGACTGGTGACTGATGTGACTGGTGACTGCGGTGACTGGTGACTGCCATGACTGGTGACTGTTGTGACTGGTGACTGCCATGACTGGTGACTAATGTGACTGGTGACTGTTGTGACTGGTGACTGCAATGACTGGTGACTGCCATGACTGGTGACTGATGTGACTGGTGACTGCCATGACTGGTGACTGATGTGACTGGTGACTGTTGTGACTGGTGACTGCAATGACTGGTGACTGCAATGACTGGTGACTGCCATGACTGGTGACTGTTGTGACTGGTGACTGCCATGACTGGTGACTGATGTGACTGGTGACTGATGTGACTGATGACTGCCATGACTGGTGACTGCCATGACTGGTGACTGTTGTGACTGGTGACTGCCATGACTGGTGACTGATGTGACTGGTGACTGTTGTGACTGGTGACTGCCATGACTGGTGACTGATGTGACTGGTGACTGATGTGACTGGTGACTGATGTGACTGGTGACTGCCATGACTAGTGACTGCCATGACTGGTGACTGATGTGACTGGTGACTGCCATGACTGGTGACTGATGTTACTGGTGACTGATGTGACTGGTGACTGCCATGACTGGTGACTGATGTGACTGGTGACTGCCATGACTGGTGACTGATGTGACTGATGACTGCCATGACTGGTGACTGTTGTGACTGGTGACTGGTGTGACTGGTGACTGATGTGACTGATGACTGATGTGACTGATGACTGATGTGACTGGTGATTGATGTAACGTATGTGACTGGTGACTGTTGTCACTGGTGACTGCTGTGACTGCTGTGACTGCTGTGATTGGTGACTGCTGTGACTGGTGACTGATGTGACTGGTGACTGATGTGACTGGTGATTGATGTAACGTATGTGACTGGTGATTGCTGTGATTGGTGACTGCTGTGACTGCTGTGACTTGTGACTGATGTGACTGGTGACTGCTGTGACTGGTGACTGCTGTGACTGGTGATTGATGTGACTGATATGACTGGTGACTGGTGACTGCTGTGGAGGCGAAGATAAAGCTATACTCTCCAATCAATTCCTAATACTTTTTTCCAGTTCGATATTTCCTTTTGTCCCGACCAGACTCCTCCGTCACGCCCTTACTCTCTGAACGGTCGTCTCACCCCGCCACACGACCCCTTCTACTACCCAATCCCCCCCCCCCCCCTTCCCTTCCTCCCCCTCCCCCCGGCCACACGACCCCTTCAACTACCCAATCCCCCCCCTTCCCTTCCTTCCCCCCCCACGCCCGTCTCCTTCCATGTCCTGTCCCTGAACAGATGGGTAGGAGTAGGGCCTCAAATCTCCCTAATCTCCCTTAATCCTTCCTGGTCTGCGACGCGCGCACTCCCTCAATGGGGAGCACCTTAGTCCTGATCAACAGGGTCAAATGGGCAGTTTGATGCGATTAGGGAGTGGGGAGGGAATGGTGGGGGGGGGGGAGGTAGAGAATTGTGAGGGATGCAGAGGGACGAGAAGGCAAGTGGGAAATGGGAAATAAGAATGGGGGGAATGTTGTGGGGAGAGGGGCCGAGTGGGGAGGTTGCGAGAGAGGGAAAATAGGTAGATCTGCGATAACGGTTTGACCCAGTCATAGTTCGAGGCCCCAGTCTAGTTCTCGGAGGATGGGGAGGGGAGGGGAGGGGGTTAAGGGGGGTGAAGGGGGGGGGGGGGTGTTAAGGGGAGAGGATAGCCGGGGTGTTGCACCATAAGGGGCAGAGTCTTCACCCATACTCCAGCTCGTTCTTTACATTTACCACTCCGTAATAAATTCGACCTTTTAGCTTAACCAGAAACGTATGGACCCGAGCAACCCCATAACCCATCTTGTGAGGGGCAGTGAACCTCATACCTTTGCTGTGAGGAGTGGTGGACCCCATGACCTTCCTGTGAGGAGTGGTGGACCCCATGACCTTCCTGTGAGGAGTGGTGGACCCCATGACCTTCCTGTGAGGAGTGGTGGACCCCATGACCTTCCTGTGAGGAGTGGTGGACCCCATGACCTTCCTGTGAGGAGTGGTGGACCCCATGACCTTCCTGTGTGGAGTGGTGGACCCCATGACCTTCCTGTGAGGAGTGGTGGACCCCATGACCTTCCTGTGAGGGGTGGTGAACCCCATGACCTTCCTGTGAGGGGTGGTGGACTCCATGACCTTCCTGTGAAGAGTGGTGGACCCCATGACCTTCCTGTGAAGAGTGGTGGACCCCATGACCTTCCTGTGAGGAGTGGTGGACCCCATGACCTTCCTGTGAGGGGTGGTGGACCCCATGACCTTCCTGTGAGGGGTGGTGGACCCCATGACCATCCTGTGAGGGGTGGTGAACCCCATACCCATCCTGTGAGCGGTAGTGGACCCCATACCCATCCTGTGAGCTGTAGTGGACCCCATACCCATCTTGTGAGCTGTAGTGGACCCCATACCCATCCTGTGAGCTGTAGTGGACCCCATGACCATCCTGTGAGCGATAGACGCCATATACCTATCCTACTTACTGAGTAGGATAATCTCCTCCTGTCATAAATGACAGGATTCGTCCTGTCATTTATTATAACAACCGTCATACATCTTCCCTCATTATGAGAAATAACAGCTCTGCCTCCTCTGACAACCTGAGGTGTACCAATATAGTGTATCAATACAAATGCAGCTCTGGGGTTATCTTGGTTATCTTGAGGTTATCTTGAGATGATTTCGGGGCTTTTTAGTGTCCCCGCGGCCCGGTCCTCGACCAGGCCTCCACCCCCAGGAAGCAGCCTGTGACAGCTGACTAACACCCAGGTACCTATTTTACTGCTAGGTAACAGGGGCATAGGGTGAAAGAAACTCTGCCCATTGTTTCTCGCCGGCGCCTGGGATCGAACCCAGGACCACAGGATCACAAGTCCAGTGTGCTGTCCGCTCGGCCGACCGGGGACCGCGCGCTCTGAAATATGCGCTACATTGGACATCCCACGAATTCACAGAGCAGACGTCTTACACTTCATGTACAAGACGGAGGTATTAAGCAACATCATTCTCAGTGCCACAACACTATCATGAATCGCCAAGATATAGTGAAAGATACGACAATAATCACACGCACCGAGGACCGTAGGAGGCTTCGTGTGCTTGAGGCTGTGTTCATTCGGGAGCTGACACCAGGAATCAACATTCAGATGAATTTGGCTTCGAGCATACAAGTGTTCGATGGTCCTCTATTGACCCAGAGGGAAGATGGAAGACCTGGCGGACAGCTAGAAGCCGGAGTCAAGCAACAATCCCTTCATCCTATCCTTCGTCGCTCCCTACAATTGAAGGGGGGGGGGGGCGAATCGTAGGTGAATCATAGATTAAAGTATACCCACACTTATAAATGTCTAGATTTCTCCTTGTAAGCTCAGTATAATTTTGTTAGTTACACAATGTACTCCTGAATATGTCACATTGCTGATGAAAATTCAATTTATCAATGCAGTCAGAAAAATTGAAATGGAATTGTGACATATTTAGTATAGCATGTGTGTTGCTCTTACATGCAACAGATGGCGTTGTTTCTCAAGAAAAGCATAGTTTTTCCTGTCACAGGTGAGGCATGTATATAGTAGATATATAAAAAGCCGCCCCTATTCGAATGCAACTTTGTGTCAAAATTTCAAGGCAATCGGTAAAGATTTCCCTCACATGAAAAACACAGTTTTTCAGAAAAAAAACATTTTTTTTTCCCCATCACAGATGTGACATCTATATAGTATGTATATAGAAACCTGCTCGGATGCGAATGGAACGTTGTGTGAAAATTTCAAAGCAATCTGTGAAAAACTTGTGGAGAATAGCGGTTATGCACACACGAACATTTCCATTTTTATATATATACTAACAGTCCCCGTCCACGCGTTGCTGTGGCTCAGCAACGCCTGTGCGTTGCGATGATCACGATCATGCACACCATGATGATCTGCATCAAACACACACACACACACACACACACATACACACACACACACACACACACACACACAAACTTAGGGTGGGCGAGGACAGGTACACAGAGAATGACAAAGAGGTGTGTGAAGAACTCAACAAAAGGTTCCAGGAGGTCTTTACAATAGAACAGGGAGATGTCGCGGCGCTAGAAGAGGTGGCAGCAAACCAGGTGACCTTGGATAGGTTCGAAATTACAAGAGATGAGGTCAAGAAGCACCTATTGGAGCTGGATGTGAGAAAAGCTGTTGGGCCGGATGGAATCTCGCCATGGGTATTGAAAGAGTGTGCAGGAGCACTTTGCCTACCACTCTCCATAGTGTATAGTAGGTCACTGGAAACGGGGGACCTACCAGAAATATGGAAGACTGCTAATGTAGTACCAATATACAAAAAGGGTGACAGATAAGAGGCACTGAACTACAGGCCAGTGTCCTTAACTTGTATACCATGCAAGGTGATGGAGAAGATTGTGAGAAAAAACCTAGTAACACATCTGGAGAGAAGAGACTTCGTGACAACCCATCAACATGGGTTCAGGGAGGGTAAATCTTGCCTTACAGGATTGATAGAATTCTATGATCAGGTGACAAAGATTAAACAAGAAAGAGAAGGGTGGGCGGACTGCATTTTTTTGGACTGTCGGAAAGCCTTTGACACAGTACCCCATAAAAGGTTGATGCATAAGCTGGAGAAACAGGCAGGAGTAACTGGTAGGGCGCTCCAGTGGATAAGGGAGTACCTAAACAATAGGAAGCAGAGAGTTACAGTGAGGGGTGAGACCTCAGACTGGCGTGAAGTCACCAGTGGAGTCCCACAGGGCTCTGTACTTGGACCTATCCTGTTTCTGATATACGTAAATGATCTCCCAGAGGGTATAGACTAATTCCTCTCAATGTTTGCTGACGACGCCAAAATTATGAGAAGGATTAAGACAGAGGAGGACACCTTGAGGCTTCAAGAAGACCTGGACAAGCTGCAGGAATGGTCGAACAAATGGCTGTTAGAGTTTAATCCAAGCAAATGTAATGTAATGAAGATAGGGGTAGGAAGCAGGAGACCAGATACAAGGTATCACTTGGGAGATGAAATACTTCAAGAGTCCGAGAGAGAGAAAGACCTGGGAGTTGATATCACGCCAGACCTGTCCCCTGAAGCTCATATCAAGAGGATAACAGCAGCAGCATATGCCAGGTTGGCTAACATAAGACGGCCTTTAGAAACTTGTGTAAGGAATCTTTCAGAACATTATATACCACATATGTCAGACCAATCCTGGAGTATGCGGTACCAGCATGGAGTCCATATCTAGTAAAGCATAAGACTAAAATGGAAAAGGCTCAAAGGTTTGCCACCAGACTAGTACCCGAGCTGAGAGGTATGAGCTACGAGGAGAGACTACGGGAATTAAACCTCACTTCGTTGGAAGACAGAAGAGTTAGGGGGGACATGATCACCACATTCAAGATCCTCAAGGGAATCGACAGGGATGATAAAGACAGGCTGTTTAACACAAGGGGCACACGCACTAGGGGACACAGGTGGAAACTGAGTGCCCAAATGAGCCACAGAGATATTAGAAAGAACTTTTTTAGTGTCAGAGTGGTTGACAAATGGAATGCATTAGGAAGAGATGTGGTGGAGGCTGACTCCATACACAGTTTCAAGTGTAGATATGATAGAGCCCAATAGGCTCAGGAACCTGTACACCTGTTGATTGACAGTTGAGAGGCGGGACCAAAGAGCCAGAGCTCAACCCCCGCAAGCATAACTAGGTGAGTACAACTAGGTGAGTACACACACACACACACACACACACACACAGACCTAGAATAGCGGTTATGCACAAACGGCCTAGAAGACCTAGACAAGAAGACCTAGACAAGCTGAAGGAATGGTCGAACAAACGGTTGTTATAGTTTAATCCAAGCAAATGTAATGTAATGAAGATAGGCGTAGGGAGCAGGAGGCCAGATACTAGGCATCATCTGGGAAATGAAATTCTTCAAGAGTCAGAGAGAGAAAAAGACTTGGGGGTTGACATCACGCCAGACCTCTCCCCTGCAGCCCATATTAAGAGGTAAACATCAGCGGCATATGCCAAGCTGGCCAACATAAGAACGGCATTCAGAAACTTGTGTAAAGAATCATTCAGAACTTTGTATACCACATATGTCAGGCCAATCCTGGAGTATGCAGCCCCAGCATGGAGTCCATATCTAGTCAAGGATAAGACCAAACTGGAAAAGGTTCAAAGGTTTGCCAGACTGGTCACCAGTCAAGGTCACCAGACTGGTACCCGAGCTGAGAGGTATGAGCTACGAGAGGCTACGGGAATTAAACCTCAGTTCGCTGGAAGACAGAAGAGTTAGGGGGGACATGATCACCACATTCAAGATTCTCAAGGGAATTTATAGGGTAGATAAAAACAGGCTATTTAACACAAGGGGCACACGCACTAGGGGACACAGGTGGAAACTGAGTGCCCAAATGAGCCACAGAGATATTAGAAAGAACTTTTTTAGTGTCAGAGTGGTCGACAAATGGAATGCATTAGGAAGTGATGTGGTGGAGTCTGACTCCATACACAGTTTCAAGTGTAGATATGATAGAGCCCAATAGGCTCTGGAACCTTTACACCTGTTGATTGACGGTTGAGAGGCGGGACCAAAGAGCCAGAGCTCAACCCCCGCAAGCACAATTAGGTGATTACAGTTAGGTGAGTACACACACACAGGTCAGAGAAATGGCTACTGGTCAGAGAAATGGCAACTAGAGTTCAACCCGAGCAAATGTAAAGTGATGGAAATGGGACTAGGTGATAGGAGACCAAAGGGACAGTACACAATGAAGGGGTACTGCCTACCTGTGACAATGCGCGAAAGAGACCTGGGCGTAGACATAACATCTAATCTATCTCCTGAAGCACATATAAATAGGATAACGACAGCAGCGTACTCTACACTGGCAAAAGTTAGAACATCATTCAGAAACCTAAAGAGAGGCTGGACCAAAGAGCCAGAGCTCAACCCCCGCAAACACAACTAGGTGAGTACACACACACGCACACCAGACCTTCCTACCCAAGACCTTCCTACCTACCTTCCTAGATGCCCAGACCCCATTCGCCCCCCAGACATCCCCCAGTTCCCCCCAGACCCCCAAAGAAAGGGCAGACTCTGATACCAGATTTTCTAAGAAGAGTCTCAAGGTTTGGTACACCAATGTTGATGGGGTATCCAATAAAGAAGAAGAGATAAAAGAAAGAGTTATTGATGCAGATCCTGACATAATTGCAATAGTGGAAACTAAAATAAATGCATTATCTTGGATGCAATCTTTCCAGAGGGATACCAGGTGATAAGAAAAGAAAGGACACAGAGACAGGGAGGAGGAATCGCACTCCTAATAAAGTGGAAATGGAAGTTTGAAAACCTGGGAAATCCTCCAAGAGGACCTGAACAGGTTGCAGAGATGGTCAGAGAAATGGCTACTGGAGTTCAACATGAGCAAATGTAAAGTTATGGAAATGGGATCAGGTGATAGGAGACCAAAGGGACAGTACACAATGAAGGGGAACTGCCTACCTGTGATGACGCGAGAAAGAGACCTGGGAGTGGACGTAACACCTAAGCTAACTCCTGAAGCACATATAAATAGGATAACGACAGCAGCGTACTCTACACTGACAAAAGTTAGAACATCATTCAGAAACCTAAGTAAGGAGGCTTTTAGGGCGTTTTACACTACCTACGTGAGACCAGTCTTAGAGTTTGCCGCGCCATCATGGAGTCCCCACCTGAAGAAACATATAGGAAAACTAGAAAAGGTTCAGAAGTTTGCGATGAGGCTCGTCCCAGGGTTACGAGCGATGGGATATGAAGAGCGTCTGAAAGAACTGAATCTTACGACACTAGAAAAAAAGAAGGGAGAGGGGGGGGGGGTGATATGATAAGAACGTATAAAATACTCAGGGGAATTGACAAAGTGGAAATAGATGAAATGTTCACACGAAATAGTAACAGAACAAGGGGACATGGGTGGAAGCTGGAAACTCAGATGAGCCACAGAAATGTTGGGAAGTTTTCTTTTAGCGTGAGAGTAGTGGAAATTGGAATGCACTTAAGGAACAGGTTGTGGAAGCAAACTCTATTCATAATTTTAAAACAAGATATGATAGGGAAATAGGACCATAGTCATTGCTGTAAACAACCGATGGCTCGAAAGGCGGGATCCAAGGGTCAATGCTCGATCCAGCAGGCACAAATAGGTGAGTACACACACATACATACAAACACAGTGGGAGAAGTGCAGTGGGAGGAAGAACTTCGAGGAAAAACAGTGCAAGGTATGTTGAACCAAGTCATATGGAAATGCAAGGAGGCTGAAGAGAGATTTATTCCAACAGTAAAGGAAAAAAGCAGAAGGGAATATTATAACCCATGGTTTAATAGACAGTGTCAGGAAGCAAAGGTGAGAAGCAGGAGGGAGTGGAGGAAGTACAGAAGACAAAGGACAGAGGACAACAGGATTAGATGTAACAGAGCTAGGAATGATTACATTAACATAAGACGAGTGTCGGAAAGAAATTATGAGAATGATATTGCAATCAAAACGAAAAAGCAACCTAAATTACTACATAGCCATATAAGAAGGAAGATGTCGGTAAATAACCAAGTGACAAGTCTGAGGAAAACAGAAGGGGCATATACAGAAAGTGACAAGGAAATCTGCGAGGTACTGAATGCAAGTTTCCATGGAGTGTTCACAACCGAGCCTGAGTGGCTCCCATTGTTAGAAGAGATTACCCTAGATGAAAGACTATCAGATATAGAGGTGACAGCAGAGGAGGTAATGAAACAGTTGACACCACTGGATGCAAATAAAGCTGTTGGACTAGACAAAGTATCACGTGGATACTAAAAGAGGCAGCGCAGGCTCTCTGCGTGCCGCTGGCAATGATCTTTAATGAGTCACTTATGTCGGGAGAATTGCCCAGTTGCTGGAAGAAGGCAAATGTCGTACCGATTTCCAAGAAAGAGGATAGGGAGGAGGCACTTAACTACAGACCCGTATCACTGACAAGCATTCCCTGCAAAATACTTGAAAGAATAATTAGGCTAAGGCTTGTTGAGCACCTGGAGAGCATTGGGTTTGTAAACATGCACCAACATGGGTTCTGGACAGGGAAATCATGCCTAACAAACCTTTTAGAATTCTATGATAAAGTAAGAAGGATAAGGCAGGACAGAGAAGGCTGGGCAGACTGCATATTTTTTGATTGCCAAAAGGCCTTTGATACAGTACTGCACATGAGACTGCTATACAAACTTAAGAGGCAGGCAGGAGTAAGCGGAAAGGCCCTAGCATGGGTGAAGAACTACCTAACAGACAGGAAGGAGCCAGAGGGTAATGGTAAAGGGCGAGAAGTCGGACTGGCGAACAGTAACAAGTGGAGTACCTCAAGGATCGGTGCTGGGACCAATCCTCTTTCTAATTTAGGTAAATGATATGTTTACAGGATTGGAATCATACATGTCAATGTTTGCGAATGATGCAAAATTAATGAGAAGAGTTGTGACAGACGAGGATTGTAGGATCCTCCAAGAGGACTTAAACAGGTTGCAGAGATGGTCAGGGAAATGGCTACTGGAGTTCAACACTAGTAAATGTAAAGTTATGGAAATGGGATCAGGTGATAGGAGACCAAAGGGACAGTACACAATGAAGGGGAACAGCCTACCTGTAACGATTCGAGAAAGAGACCTGGGAGTGGATGTGACACCTAATCTAACTCCTGAGGCACATATAAGTAGGATATCGACAGCAGCGTACTCTACACTGGCGAAAATTAGAACTTCATTCAGAAACCTAAATGAGGAGGCTTTTAGGGCACTTTACACTGCCTACGTGAGACCCGTCTTAGAGTATGCCGCGCCATCATGGAGCCCCCACCTGAAGAAATACATAAGGAAACTGGAGAAGGTTCAGAGGTTTGCGACGAGGCTTGTCCCAGATTTACGAGGGATGGGATATGAAGAGCGTCTGAAGGAACTGAACCTTACGACACTAGAGAAAAGAAGGGAGAGAGGAGATATGATAGGGACATATAAAATACTCAGGGGAATTGACAAAGTGGAAATAGATGAAATGTTCACACGTAATAATAACAGAACGAGGGGACATGGGTGGAAACTGGAAACTCAGATGAGTCACAGAGATGTTAGGAAGTTTTCTTTTAGCGTGAGAGTAGTGGAAAAATGGAATGCACTTGGGGAACAGGTTGTGGAAGCAAACTCTATTCATACTTTAATAATTAGGTATGATAGGGAAATGGGACAGGAGTCATTGCTGTAAACAACCGACAGCTGGAAAGGCGGGATCCAAGAGTCAATGCTCGATCCTGCAAGCACAAATAGGTGAGTAGGTCAGTACACACACACACACACACACACACAGGTAGTAGGCCGCCGCCGGTAGGAGACACACACGATTAGCGAGGTCCGCGGAAATTCGTCAATTTCTCGGGACATTGAAGGAGTATAGAGGCTAGATCATAGTATTTGGCCTCTCGCAGTGTGTAGCTAGCAGGGTGCTACATAGCATAGTCATATCGCTAGCGATAGTGCGAAGAAACCAAAGTGGAGCTAGTGGCATCACCGGTGCATATGCAGTGTGGAGGACCTCGTGGAGCGACATAACCTGACGGCCAGGTGGGACGACCTGGGCAGTTGGGTGGTGACTGATCAGTGGTACAGTAAATTAGTGAACTGTAACACAACGATACAGTGACTGACTCCAGAGCTTTGTGTAGACAGAGAAGAACCGCCATCATCAATCTACTAGCACTTAGTGAATCACCTAGTGGGAGACAACGACGGATCACCATCGTCATCCATACATCGTCATTACTCATCTGGTTGTGTGAGCGGGAGGCAGACTGGTATGTACCCCTCTCTGATCAATTAATCAGGTGTACAGATTGAGGTAAAATATTATCAAATTCGTGTTCAGGATATCATATATATATTTAAATATCTCAAAGTGGCTTATTTTAGGTAGAAGTTAATGCTTATGGGAACTCGTGACACACGCACGCACGCACGCATGCCCACGTATGTATGCACGCACGCACATGCAAAAACACACACACACCTAGAGAACACTACGTTCTCTATAGAAGTTCTTATTGCCTGGAGAGTGGTAAAGACAGCACGGACCTATATAAAAGTGTACCCTTAGCCATCCGATCATTATCAGTGCCTGAATGGTGGCAACTAGTAACGTGGTGGCTAGAGAGAGGTAAAGCGCACAGACCTTCCTGGGAGAGTACCCTGGGCCGACAGTCTAGTAGCAGATCTATGGGAGTAGCAATCTTCTGGCTACAAACAATATATAATAAACCCACTGAACTGCATTGCTGGGGTGCAGATATAATAACCCAGCTGGCGACCTTGTTAAGAAGAAGATAGAGAAGACAGGCAGGAAAGGAGTTCCTGCAACCTTTTGTCTGGCAGGCAAGGCTCAGGGAGGTTATGGTTATAAGGTAAGCCTGAGTCTTCCTTCACTCCTCCACGGGTCTAGACTGGAACTGTTAACAGCAGTTTCCCCGTGTTTGACTGAAGGGCTTCCAGGGTGAATCAGTGGCACCCCCTTTTGTGGTGGAAGCAAAGACCTGCGGAGGTGGGCATTGTTGGTCCTCTCCTGTGTGACCAAGGAGACTCCGGTGAATCCCGGGAGTCGGAGGGGCTGAGTATTCGGCCTTTTGAGCCCCTAGCAGCTGAGTGCTAGCAGAGCCCCGTCCCACCCTCCACGTGACACTGGCTTAATAGAATTCTACGACCAGGTGACAAAGATTAAGTAAGAAAGAGATGGCTGGGCGGACTGCATTTTCTTGGATTGTCGGAAAGCCTTTGACACAGTACCACATAAGAGGCTGGTACATAAGCTGGAGAGACAGGCAGGTGTAGCTGGTAAAGTGCTCCAGTGGATAAGGGAGCATCTAAGCAATAGGAAGCAGAGAGTTACGGTGAGGGGTGAGACCTCAGATTGGCGTGAAGTCACCAGTGGAGTCCCACAGGGCTCTGTACTCGGTCCTATCTTGTTTCTGATATGTGTAAATTATCTCCCGGAGGGTATCGATTAATTTCTCTCAATGTTTGCGGACGATGCCAAAATTTATGAGAAGGATTAAGACAGAAGAGGACTGTTTGAGGCTTCAAGAAGACCTAGACAAGCTGAAGGAATGGTCGAACAAATGGTTGTTAGAGTTTAGCCCAACCAAATGTAATGTAATGAAAATAGGTGTAGGGAGCAGTAGGCCAGATACAAGGTATCATCTGGGAGAGGAAATTCTTCAGGAGTCAGAGAAAGAAAAAGACTTTTGGGTTGATATTACGCCAGACCTGTCTCCTGCAGCACATATCAAGAGGATAACATCAGCGGCATATGCCAGGCTGGCCAACATACGAACGGCATTCAGAAATTTGTGTAAAGAATCATTCAGAACTTTGTATACCACATATGTCAGGCCAATCATGGAGTATGCAGCCCCAGCATGGAGTCTGTATCTAGTCAAGGATAAGACTAAACTGGGAAAGGTTCAAAGATTTGCCACCAGACTAGTACCCGAGCTGAGAGGTATGAGCTACGAGGAGAGACTACGGGAATCAAACCTCACTACGCTGGAAGACAGAAGAGTTAGGGGGGACATGATCACCACACCAAAAGATTCTGAAGGGAATTGATAGGGTAGATAAAGACAGGCTATTTAACACAAGGGGCACACGCACAAGGGGACACAGGTGGAAACTGAGTGCCCAAATGAGCCACAGAGATATTAGAAAGAACTTTTTTAGTGTCAGAGTGGTTGACAAATGGAATGCATTAGGAAGTGATGTGGTGGAGGCTGACTCCATACACAGTTTCAAGTGTAGATATGACAGAGCCCGATAGGCTCAGGAACCTGTACACCTGTTGATTGACGGTTGAGAGGAGGGACCAAAGAGCCAGAGCTCAACCCCCGCAAACACAACTAGGTGAGTACACACACACACACACACACAAACTCTCTTATACACTAATCATTCACTTTATCTTGACTTTAGATCAAGATAAAGATAAAAAAATAATATTTCTGAAAATAATGAAATAATATTAATTATCTGGCAAAGAATGTATTAAAGACAGGTGCTGAAGGGACAGGTGCTGAAGGGACAGGTGCTGAAGGGACAGGTGCTGAAGGGACAGGTGCTGAAGGGACAGGTGCTGAAGGGACAGGTGCTGAAGGGACAGGTGCTGAAGGGACAGGTGCTGGTAGTGGCGACCGTTCTGTATGGTCGCTACCTGGAGCAGCTGACGACCAGGCTGCAGGAGTGCCACTCCAGGCTGGTGGCACTGACGTGTGCCAGCTACACCAACAGGGTGTAGTTGGCCCTCTGGTCGTCCAGCCCCGTCGTCCGGTGGCTGGGGCCCAGCCCCATCACCTTCCGTCTGGACCCCAGGACGCCCCTGAGGCGTGTCCCTCTGCTGGGGTCCCTGCTGCGGGTCTGGCAGTACAAGCAGGCAGTGACGAGTCTGGCTGCCTGGGGGTAGGGGCACGGCAGCGTGGCCCTCGTGCCCTCTCTCCTGCCAGGGGCGGTGCTTCTTGTAGCCCTGGCGTGTGCCTGGGGCGTGTGTCTCCTGGTGCCTCGCCGGGTGGCACGCGTCAGTGCCTGGCTCCTGAAGGTGTCCCTAGACGTGGTCCTCAACTGGGCCCTGGAGGCGGCGTTGGCCTGGCTCGTAGAGACTCACCTGCCTCCACTATGGCAAGTCTGTGAAGATTTAAAAAGGCATACAATGAGAGCCATCAAGGAGCGAGCGATCTCCACACTTGACATGTGTTGGACGAGCAGTGACACGGAGCCACTGCCTCCTGCCCGTCAACGGAAGGGAATTGACACGGAGCCGCTGCCTCCTGCCCGTCAACGGAGGGCAATGACACGGAGCCGCTGCCTCCTGCCCGTCAACGGAGGGCAATGACACGGAGCTGCTACCCGGTGCCTGTCCACAGTGGGCAGTGACACGGAGGCATTACCCGAGAACTGGGAAGCAGTAGAGTCCCGGGAGGAGAAGGGGATATCTGGTGGACGGTGGGGTCATCCGTACTTCAACAAGGCATGGTAAGTATCAGAAGGCGCCAAGCAGTTACAACTATATAGCACATGGAAGGAAAAGGAATGGTGCCCAATCACCTCCACTTCCGAGGACACTAAAACATGTCATCTATTTAAAGGTTCACAAAAATCACTTTAATATTTTTTTGTGGGGTGGGAGGGGCACATTATTGGACCATGCAAAGTATCAAGGGACTATGACTGTGGGAAAACTCACTCCAAAATCCAGGAGCTCAATGAACTCACCGTTCATTGAGCTCCTGGATTGTCTGACCATATGGTGGACGGTGTTTTGCTGCTCTCCTTAGCGCCTTATTTTGCACTGCTTGCCGTTTTTGCATGTTAGTTTTCTTTATGGTGTGTAGTGGTACTGGGGGGATTCTTCTCAGTTTTCCTAAGGCTGCTTTGGCTTTGTTTAGTCGGTCCCTTACATGAATTTGTATCCCTGTTCTATTTATCATATGTCCCAGTATTCTGCCTACCTCCGCATATTGGATCGGATGGTTGTCAAGGATGATGGGGTCCGGGTTTCTTTTCGCAATGTGTATTATCTGAAACTTTTGTTTGTTGGTGCTAATTTTCCATTGCTTCTCTAAGTTTTTTTTTTTTTTTTTTTTTTTTTTGTGATCGATACAAGAGTTGTTACATTCTTGTACAGCCACTAGTACGCGTAGCGTTTCGCGCAGGTCCCTGGAATACGATCCCCGCCGCGAAGAATCGTTGTTACAACCAAGTACACATTTTACTGTTTCGTTAAACAGAGGCTACAGTAAAGGATTTGCGCCCAGTAAATCCTCCCCGGCAAGGATACGAACCCATGACAAAGCGCTCGTGGAACGCCAGGCGAGTGTCTTACCACTACACCACGGAGACTGTAAACTGAGTTCAATTGCTGTCTTGGTCTTGTCGGCTAGTAGCGGCTTTGATGGTCCCGGTTGGCAAATTATTTGGGTGACATCGTCAGCGTATGTGATGTATTCTCCGTCTGATGCCGTCGTCCCAGTGCCGCCACCCACCAGCCCTCAGGCGGGGTGCGGGGGGATGGGTGGAGTGATGAGGAGGCTCTCAAGCAGCCTACAGTGATGTAGGCAGCATGAGAGCCTACTCCATTACCCCTGCCCCCCAGCACAACCCACCCGCCATCTTCCCCCAACCCCGCTGCCTGCGCCTGGCCATCAACCACCAGCCTACCCCCACACGGTGCCCAGGCCATGCCCAACTCCTCAGGAGGGTAATGCTTGCCTTGCTACACTCCATTCGGTAGGAAGGAGAGGGTGCACTCAGTGGGCAGCCAGTCGTCAGGACATCCAGGCATGCTACATGTCGCTCCTGACACACAGCCTCCTTCCAGCCAAGAGGGGGAACACCCAAGTGGAAATTGTCGAGTGTGTGACAAACGGTTTCGTCTTGTAGCTGATGGAACTGTCCGCCGACATTCTGTCAATTCAGGTCATTGTCTAGGGTGTAGGTGCCCGATCCAGGGCAGCGACAATAGACAACCTGCTGCAGGAGCAAGGAACAATACCTCTCTCAACTTTATTTCAGCAGACAATCTGCTTGAAGCGGTCAAAGCGACGTCCACCAGGACCTTGCCCCACATCCCCAAGGCTGCCCGTCACCAAGCAGCCACCAAACTCACCAGTCGGCTGATTAAGGTCAACAATGCTCCTAGAACCACTGAAGCATGACACAATCTCCTACTTTTTGGGAATGCATGCCTGGCATTACCGCCGAGGAGAGTCAAGACATTAGCAACCTCAGTAATTAAGGCTCTTAATGAATTCCCCAGAGAGAACATCCTGATCCATCTCCCCCCTCGTGCCAAGAACACCAGCCGCAGGACCACCAACAACAGCTCACCTGAGAACCACAAAATGAGAGCACAGATCACCAGGAAAGTAGAAGAGGGCAATACCACAGGTGCCATCAGAATCATGACCAGCAATGACGCCATTGCCCCGAGGAACGCCACGACAGCACGGGCACTACAAGACAAACACCCACCCAGAGCCCCAGACAGCAGCAGGGATCCCCAAGAAAATAATACTGGCATAGAACCCTTGACTGTTCGAGAATCTGAGGTGTACAAAGTAACCATGTTTTTCCCATCAGGTTCAGCAGGGGGCTTCACAGGCCTAAGATCCCAGAACATCAAACAAAGTTTGATGTTTCAGCCAGTTTCCTGTTTCAGCGCCTCAGTGTGGTGATCAAGAGGGGAAACGCCTGCTGCGTCTTCGGTTCTTGTCCGGAAGCGGATGAGCTCCAAGAGATCCATGACCTCTAAACCCATTGTTTAACTAATGTAAATCTTGTAAACTTTAAATATCACAACAGGGACAACAAAAGACAAAAGGAAAGTGGTTTTAGGAGAAAAGCACACTGAAACTGTATTGGAGGGGACCTGAACATTCCCTCTAATGCGTTGTGTGTGATTTCCTCCGAGACTAAGGGTCTCCTTCTTCCAGCCAGAGGTGTTACTCCCTTCCATATTAAATATATATATATATATATATATATATATATATATATATATATATATATATATATATATATATATATATATATATATATATATATATATATATATTGTTGAATATGACCAAACGGGTAAGATTAATAATTTTAACACGAATCTTCTCAATAATTCTTACGTTTTTCTTCACTGTCGAAGATAATTGAAAAATTAACTCTCCAAAATTCATTTTTTACAATTTTATTTTTGGTCTGACGCCTAGAAGCGTTTCGTAAGGTTTTTTACATTTTCAAAGACTTGATTTACACATAACATACATCATGCTTTTATTTGTTTTGGGTGAGGTGAAATGACACAAAAGTTTTGGGTGAGGTTTAGGGAGCCGGTCGGCCGAGCGGACAGCACGCTGGACTTGTGATCCTGTGGTCCTGGGTGCGATCCCGGGCGCCGGCAATAAACAATGGGCAGAGTTTCTTTCACCCTATGCCCCTGTTACCTAGCAGTAAAATAGGTACCTGGGTATTAGTCAGCTGTCACGGGGTGCTTCCTGGTCGAGGACCGGGCCGCGGGGACACTAAAAAGATCCCCGAAATCATCTCAAGATAACCTCAAGATAAGAGGTGACAGAACACGAATCAATGGGTATAAAATGGTTATGAAAACATAAGAATGGAAGTGACTACAGAC
Source organism: Procambarus clarkii (assembly GCF_040958095.1). Taxonomy (NCBI): domain Eukaryota; kingdom Metazoa; phylum Arthropoda; class Malacostraca; order Decapoda; family Cambaridae; genus Procambarus; species Procambarus clarkii. Next base: position 27,804,164 of record NC_091168.1, on the reverse strand, counting down.
GGCCTATTGGCCCATACTTTCTCTTGCTGCTTCTATGTTGGTTCGGGGTCTTGCAGTGGGTAGAATATAGTTATGCATTAACTGTCTGTTGATTGCTGGTTGTTGATTGCTTTTTGATGTGTAGTGCCTCGCTGATGTCGAGTCTCCTGCTATCCCTGTATCTATTGATGATTTCTGTGTTGCTTGGGTGATGGTCTGGTTGTGAGAGGAGATTATATGTTCCTTGATAGAGCCTTGTTGTTTGCACAGAGAGGGCTCCTTACGAGCAAGCACAACTCGTCATGCACTCCCAAATTATGAGTCAACCAACCGAGTAACTGCCACAGCAACCTCTACAACAACAGGAATACCTGAGTATCCGTCTTCCCAATTATATATTACATGTTTTTGGCCATTTACTGTTTTAGATAGTTCTGGCAGTTATACAGTGAGCTTAAAGCTCAACAAAGTAAGTGTTTTACTCAGCACACACACACACAATATTTCATGTCACACCTGTACTTTATTTCTTAATGCGCCATTACTAATGTCCTTCATTCAGGTAAATTGTGGTTTGGAGTTACTGAAAAGATAAGCTGGCCCACATAAACTGTGAAGTGTCTTGCTACCTTGGCTGTACACAGACTCCACCGAGCTTGGCGCCTTTACGTGGCACTCTGAAGCACATGTAGCCACACGCCTAAACAGATGTTGGGTGAAAATATGCAGCCTAAAGAGGCCATATCTACAGTATCAGATAAGGATTTACACAAATCTTTTTGCAATAAAGTAAATAGATTTAATAATATTGTAGATTAGGCCACCATATGTGGTATATTTTATATTTAGCAAGAGGTAAACAATTTTAGCTTATAATATATCCCCTTATATTATATACCAGCTTATAATAAATATAACTTATAGTGGTATAAGTTATAATTGTCCCTCCAAACTACGTGCAAATAAAATTCTGGCAGGCTGAATCAAAATATACAGTCCACTTAGAATCATTATAATTCAATATTGAAGTTAACAAAAATATAATAAAAATAAATAAATGCCAGCTAGAATTTTCCCCACACACTCACAGATCTCATTCTTGACCTTAAGCAACTTGTTGCAGTGCCTCTCTGTGTGTTCACAAATATCACAAAACTGTCACGAAATTATTTCATTATTGCATCTTTGTATTCAGGTAATTTATGTGTTTGTGATACGCACCTTGCAAGCTAGAATTCGAACCCATTCATTGGAACTCGAGACTATTTAAACTCGAAACCATTCTTCATTCTTTATTTTCAGTTCATGCAAACCATTTCCTTCACGATTGATAAAAAAAACATGTATTTTACCAAGAAATTCACTGAAGTCCTTCTCTACGGCTCCCTGTCTGGACCAGGTGTGTGGTGCTGGGTCCATGTCCACCACATCCACCGTTATCAGCGTTTCACTGCTCGTCACTTCTCTGTGAATAACACAATGGAAATTGTGAAATTCATTGTTGGCGTTCATAACTAGTAATAGTTTTCGCCTTTAATGAATTTACCACGCCAGATTTATCAGCCATTATATATGCGGTGCTTCGTAATAGGCAGACTGTCAGCTTTTTTGGTCAGTCAGCGCTTGGTTCGTCTAGGGCTCCTGCCCCCCCCCCCACACACACACATACCACCTATTATGGTCTTTTAACTGGTATTAATTCCAGCAACTCTTCTGTTATCTGCAAACTTGCATCAGGGATAAAAATTGCAAATTGTGCTCAATCACATACATCTGATTTTCACCATTTACAATATAAATACAGTAGAGGTCAATGCTTTCTCTCTTGAGTTGACAGTTAATAGTCTCTGATAGTTCACTGATCCTTCAGTAACTAATTCTTGAGAAGGTTACGTTCACAAAAGGTTGCCGTTAGTCTGGACAAACTATTTTTTTTATTTAATTCCCTTCCGAGAAAAGCTCTGAAAAAGACAGCCATTGCAAGAGTCATTATGTCACTTGCCGTAATCGCAGTCTCACTAAATTGATGATAAATAACTTATAATTACTTATACTTTGTTTATGACCCCACGAATTCAGTAGCCTATCGTAGCGTTATGTTCAACTTGTATATGTATTATACTTGTGGTATACTTAGCTTCATAGTCCACACAAACGGGGTATTTAAGAGGTCAGATAAAACTGAGACAAGAAACAACGGCTTCAAGCTCAACAAGCCACAATGTGGGAGAGGAAACAGGAGATGCTGTGTCACCCCAGAGCATCAGGGTGAAACAACAAGTACAAACCAACACGCACAAAAAAAAAAAAAAATATTAGAAAAGTCTATGGAACCGCCTACACGCTTAAACCGGGTAGATCAATTCAGGTCAATTGGGGCGGGGAAGGACCTTTAACAAGCTACATAAGAGGACATCTCGAACGCTGTTTATGTAGGACAAGACGTAAATCTGTGTATTTATGTGTGAAGGTTAGCTTAGCATTTTAGAAGAACTACAGTCACCTTCTGTGGTTGATTGTTCAATAAATCAATGAATTCTATGTTTAACAGATATCTAATCCTATCCATGGAGGACAGAAGAAAATGTATATATATGCTGGTTAGCATTGCAAATGTGTGGCCAAGTCTGTGGTAGAAAACAATAATAATAATAATAAGCCATCGGCCTCCTCTCCTCGTCGAGGCGAGAAACTGTCCATTGATGGGGACAGGCTTCCTGTCCCCGACAAAACGATTTATTATTATTAATTATATAGAAGGGTGGTGGCCCGCATGCTTGACACCTCTGTCTCACCACGAAGGTTCAATTTTACTAAATTACATTTGCTGCAAACAATAAGCAGATAGACAATAAGCAGACAGTCTCCGTGGTGTAGTGGTAAGACACTCGCCTGGCGTTCCGCGAGCGCTATGTCATGGGTTCGTATCCTGGCCGGGGAGGATTTACTGGGCGCAATTCCTTAACTGTAGCCTCTGTTTAACTCAACAGTAAAATGTGTACTTGGATGAAAAAACGATTCTTCGCGGCAGGGGATCGTATTCCAGGGACCATAGGATTAAGGACTTGCCCGAAACGCTACGCATACTAGTGGCTGTACATGAATGTAACAACTCTTGTATATATCTCAAAAAAAAAAAAAAAAAAAAAAAAAATGTGACGCTAAATTATCAGTCCTTAACATTAAACATTAAGAGGTAAACAAATCTTCACTTTTAGCACCATTTCGTGCTATTTTTTATTAACTCCTTCGCCCCGTTCACTTGCTAAAGCGCATGCGCGGGTGAGCCCGTGGCCCCACCACCTTGCTACGGCGCATGCGCGGGTGAGAACATGGCTCCGTCCCTTGTTAAAACGCATGCGCGGGTGAGCCCGTGGCCGCGCCCCGATATGCGCAGTTGAACCATTAGTCCTGCCCCGTTGCTAAAACGCATGATTAGGGGGGAACCTATGGTCCCACCCACTTGCTAATGCGCATGAGCGTGTTTCCAATGTGAATTTTCATTGTACTAATTTTTTAATAATTACAAATTTGATCTCGCAAATTTTCCGGTATCTCGTTCGCAGTTATTCAATAAAATAATTTTCACTGTTCATAAATTTATTTGTGCGATCCCGCCCGACACACTTCACATGACCGGCTAATAAAATCCCGGGGTGGCTTAAACTTCTAATACAACACTTATGTAACAGATGTGTAGTAAAGGTGTCAACACTGGCACGGCCTCCCTTGTTTGGGGAAGTTCTTGTTGTTCAACCTGTCATTTTTCTTGCAGGTGTGACGCAACATTTTTTTGTGTTGGGGTTGAGGAAGAGGGGGAAGGTGGGGTTGGGGGGGGGGAGGAGAGGGGTTGGGGGGGGGGAGAGGGGGAGGGATGTATTGGTGTTAGGCAGGCGACGATGATGAGCGTGGTGAGTCATAGCTCCCTTGGTCACACTACACACTAAACTGCACATTAGAAATAATGAGAGGGGAAGGAGGGTTGAGGGAAGAGTGGAAGGAGGGGGGGGGGGGAGGAAGAAAATGGGGGGCTGGGGAAGGAGAGTAGAGAAGCATGGAAGAGGAGGGAGAGGGAGAGGGAGAGAGAGTATTTACCCCGCAGCCTTGCCCCAAGTGTGACTAAACACTCTCTCTGCAGATTTGTCATTATAATTTTTTGGTTCAAGTTCCACCCTCCTCTTCCCCCCCCCCTCTCTGCCCCCCCCCCTGCTCTTCCCCCCCCCCCCTCCCCCTGCTCTTCCCCTTCCCCTTCATTAGCCAAACCATTCACCCAATTCCACACTCGTGTATATCTTCAGCTCTCCTTCTCTCCTCTCAAATTATTGTATTTGTCACTTATATCCATCTCTCTTTATTCGCTTCTTTATTGTGTATTTTTTTAGTTAGTCGGATTTTTTTTTTATTTATGGTTTGAAAGTCGCCATTTTCTATGTCTACTTGAACAGAAATTACACGGGGCACTACTAAATTAGTTTACAGTATAATTAGCCTTTATATGTGAACCCATTCTACCACCTCAGGTCGTGCATCACTCAGGTAGAGAGAGAGAGAGAGAGAGAGAGAGAGAGAGAGAGAGAGAGAGAGAGAGAGAGAGAGAGAGAGAGAGAGTATTAGGTTCATCATAGATAACATAAATAATTTATTGCCAATACTACTTACTCGCTGCTGTAACTATATTAAAAACATACATCATAATATTCCTTAATATTATCCAAACATATTTAAAGAGAAGGGGGGGGGGGGGGGGGGGAGGGGCGGGATGGGGGGGGGGAGGGGGGGGGTTAGTGTATGTGGGTGCAGGAAAATCTTTCTCCTGTTTGTTCTCGGTATATTAATTACCTTCTTCATCAATTTCTTCCACTATTCATCAGCCTCTTCCTGTCTCTCTTTTCTTTCTCTTTCCGCTGTCAAAAATTCTAATATATTAACCAGCGTCATTAATCACCATAAATATCTCGCCAACATTTTGCTCAGATAAAAACTCTCTGACGAACGACAGGAAATACGATTATATGCAGAATAATCACGTTCCGGACGAGTATTAAAAGCCTTTAAACAAAAAAATAACTTTTGAAAGACACATTTAGACCCCCCAAAATTTAAGAAATATTTGAGTTCATATTTTCGAAGTAGTCGTAGAATTTAAAAGCTGAGCGATACATTGCGGAACAAATCGTTCACAACAAAACGGCCCCCACCACGAGCAGCGTGTCACAACAGCTGATTTTTTTTATTTCATTTTTTTAGTCTTGTCTCATTAAGAAAAGAGCAGAATCTTGAGGACAATATTGATTAATTATGATGGGTTCCCGCGGGCTCTTGTGTCTCCTGGACCCGGGCAGGAGAAGCAGCTCTCAGGAGAGAGAGCTTTAAGGGCCATCATGACAGCCTTTTGGAATAGGATCTTCAGGCTTTCTATCGTAGTGGTGTTGCCCTCTCCTGGCTCCTGGCTTTGTACCGGCTTGGGATAAAAGACACCGAAGGGCGTTTTAGGATAACACTGATTTACGCCCCTAATGTAATTAAGCCTCATTAACCTTAAGCTTAAAAGAGGATCACCGCCCTTAGTCATCCCGGTGTGATAGCACCCTCTTTACCCATCTCATTGAGTTTACCCGCCATAGCAATAATCTACAGATCACAGAGCCACAAGGTCACTAATCCCACGGGCACAACGCAGGATTATCGCTCATAACGAATCGTGCAGCTTGGCCGCCTCTTGTGCTTACGGGTGTTGTGGTAAGCGTGGCGGTGAGGTGATAATGAGGTGGGGGGTATGAGGTGATAATGAGGGGGGGGAGGTATGAGGTGATAATGAGAGGGGGGGTATGAGGTGATAATGAGGGGGGGGGGGTATGAGGTGATAATGAGGGGGGGGGGTATGAGGTGATAATGAGGGGGGGGTATGAGGTGTTAATGAGGGGGGGGGGGTATGAGGTGATAATGAGAGGGGGGATATGAGGTGATAATGAGGGGGGGTATGAGGTGATAATGAGGGGGGGGGAGGTATGAGGTGATAATGAGAGGGGGGGGGGGTATGAGGTGATAATGAGAGGGGGGGGTATGAGGTGATAATGAGGGGGGGTATGAGGTGATAATGATGAGGGGGGGTATGAGGTGATAATGAGAGGGGGGATATGAGGTGATAATGAGGGGGGGTATGAGGTGATAATGAGGGGGGGGGAGGTATGAGGTGATAATGAGAGGGGGGGGGTATGAGGTGATAATGAGAGGGGGGGGGGTATGAGGTGATAATGAGGGGGGGTATGAGGTGATAATGAGGGGGGGGGTATGAGGTGATAATGAGATGGGGGGGTATGAGGTGATAATGAGGGGGGGTATGAGGTGATAATGAGGGGGGGTATGAGGTGATAATGAGAGGGGGGATATGTGGTGATAATGAGGGGGGGGTATGAGGTGATAATGAGGGGGGGTATGAGGTGATAATGAGAGGGGGGGGGTATGAGGTGATAATGAGGGGGGGTATGAGGTGATAATGAGAGGGGGGGGGGGTATGAGGTGATAATGAGGGGGGGGGTATGAGGTGATAATGATGAGGGGGGGTATGAGGTGATAATGAGGGGGGGGGGGTATGAGGTGATAATGAGGGGGGGGGGTATGAGGTGATAATGAGGGGGGGGGTATGAGGTGATAATGAGAGGGGGGGTATGAGGTGATAATGAGGGGGGGTACGAGGTGATAATGAGAGGGGGGGGTACGAGGTGATAATGAGAGGGGGGGTATGAGGTGATAATGAGGGGGGTATGAGGTGATAATGAGGTGATAATGAGAGGGGGGGTATGAGGTGATAATGAGAGGGGGGGGGGTATGAGGTGATAATGAGAGGGGGGATATGAGGTGATAATGAGGGGGGGGGGTATGAGGTGATAATGAGGGGGGGTATGAGGTGATAATGAGGGGGGGGGGAGGTATGAGGTGATAATGAGAGGGGGGATATGAGGTGATAATGAGAGGGGGGTATGAGGTGATAATGAGGGGGGTATGAGGTGATAATGAGAGGGGGGGTATGAGGTGATAATGAGGGGGGGGGTATGAGGTGATAATGATGAGGGGGGGGTATGAGGTGATAATGATGAGGGGGGGTATGAGGTGATAATGAGAGGGGGGGGTATGAGGTGATAATGAGGGGGGGGGGTATGAGGTGATAATGAGGGGGGGGAGGTATGAGGTGATAATGAGAGGGGGGGGGTATGAGGTGATAATGATGAGGGGGGGTATGAGGTGATAATGATGAGGGGGGGGTATGAGGTGATAATGAGAGGAGGGGGGGGGGGTATGAGGGGTCATATATCGGCGCCATTATAACAAGAAAACGGAGTCATGAGGGTTAAAAAATTATATAAAAAAAAATTTAATTTGATGACTAATTTCTTTTATATATAACCGGTTCTCAAATGAATTTGTTGTAAAACGCTTAAGACAAAGTGGGATAACCTGGTAACACTGCGGTTGTTATTGTTAAAGATTCGCTACCTGGAACAACAACTTCAAAGTAGCATGGGCTATGGTGAGCCCGTAGAGCCTTAACACAGCGGTGGTAATTACTCCTAAATGATCAAACCTGAGAGCATGCAAGTGTTCCTGTCTGTAGCTTGGACCAATTTGGATTTAACAGGTTTTTATAGTTCACAGGCAACGAGGTTTTAGTCTTAAACGTTCGGTTTATGACTAAACCGAACGTTTAAACCCGGCCTTGGGAAAGTACCCTACGGCCCTGGGAAAGTACCCTACGGCCCTGGGAAAGTACCCTACGGCCCTGGGAAAGTACCCTACGGCCCTGGGAAAGTACCCTACGGCCCTGGGAAAGTACCCTACGGCCCTGGGAAAGAAGTCTGGAACTGGGAAGCTCCCATACAACCATGGAAAAATAGCTGTCCGGAAATT
>NC_091168.1:27628780-27793780 GCF_040958095.1 Procambarus clarkii | reverse complement strand
GCAAATGAAAAGTTACGTTAAGACAAGTGAGTTACAGTGATAGCAAAATAAATATTAATGGAGCTGGAATATTGGCTTCGAGCTGCCACCTCCCTTAGTACACGAAAGCCAAGGCTTAGTCTACCAGCGAGAGATGTCAACTGCAAGGAGCACTGAGATATTCTGACGATACTGGAGCACTGCAGCCCAGACATCGACTTGTGGTGGAGGGCGGAGGGCAGGTGCGACGGGACACCAGCTAATCAGCGACAGGCAGGCAAGGACGAGCAGTTTGCTGGTTACGGCGGTGGTAGCTAGCAGGTGTCACTGTGTGCTGGGTACGATTTGCTCTCTGGGCAAAATGTTTGGCGATACTTGCTGGACGTATCTTCTATATTATCTTTTATATTGACGTACTTTGTAGGGAAGAGCAGGCTCAATCTCTCTTGAAAGAGATTATCGTCACAATATATATATATATATATATCTTCTCCTATGAAGGACTCGATCCTTAGAAAGCCAGGAGCATCACATACACACTGGTATGCTAACCTCTATACCATGACAGATCATTAAAAGGGTTGAAAGTCAGGAGGTATTTTCCCAATATATCAGCCCCCCCAATGACACGAGTCAATGGCAAGAAATCAGACGTTCATCTTCATCAAATCAGTCACATTTAATGGAGAAAATGCGAGCCTGAAATATACGACACACTTGTCCTTCACAGTTCTGTGTGAGTCCTTAAATACATCAATAACGGAACTAGTCACTCTACCCTCCATGAGAGTAAGAACAAGACCAGAACACGAAGATGCCAACATAGAAGACACTGCTCAAAACGCCACACCCACTACACCTGATTAATCTTTGTATGTGCTTCCATCCTTTTTTTCTACTTCATTCCTTCCCATTTACGTCCACCATTCGTCCCCCATTTATGCCCTATTCTTTCCCCTTTTATGCCATGCTCCTTATCTATTTGTATTATGTACTTAACCTCCCTAATGGTGTAGTCCAGCCACTTGAGCTGGACGGTAGAGCGACGGTCTCGTTTCATGCATTTCAGCGTTCAATCCCCGACCGTCCAAGTGGTTGGGCACCATTCCTTTCCCCCTGTCCCATCACATATCCTCATCCTGACCCCTTCCCAGTGCTATATAGTCGTAATGGCTTGGCGCATTCCCCTGATAATTCCTTCCCTCCCTAATGGTGTAAATTCAATACACCCAGTACAGTCCCATCACTTGAGCATAAACCATGTAGGTTCGAAATATTATGTAAATTTATAATTAGTGTAATACATTCTACAATTAAATTATTCTTTTAGTTTACTTCGAACAAAGTTGACCTCACTGATTGTCCAAAAGAATTGGAAGTCGTCAGACCCTTAACCCAATCCCCGACAGCACTCGGTGGTCAATTTTGGGGACAGATATTTCACTGAATCACCTCGCATGTTGGGGCTACGTGAGCAACAGTGTGGCCCCAACATTTGAACAGTCAGTGTGGTCTAGTGGGTTAAGTACAGGATACGCTAAAGTGCATGAAGCCCTGGCTGTCTGGGTTTCGAGTCCTTCAAGGGTGATGAATTTTCAACTTTACACACACACACACACACACACACACACACACACACACACACACACACACACACACACACACACACACACACACACACACACACACATTATATATAGATATCCTTCTTCTCTCCTCTTGGTAATAGTGATGGTGTTCCAGATGGTGGCATGACCCAGATGGTGATGGTGAAGTAGGTGATGACTAAGACCTATGTGGTGACAATACCTCCAGGAGGTGACGATGACTTTACATTCAACATGACACATAACAAGGCATCCATTAATGGTAACGGTGTGATGACACAGTGAAGTGTTCTCACCGTGAGACAGTGACACCATCTGGCTCTTTCCCCACCCTCCTCATCATCCCTCCTACCTCACCCATCATCCTCCTCATCCTTCCACCTTCCCTCGTCATCCTCCACCTCATCCTTCCACGTTTTTTTTCAATATTGAGGGACAAGACGAGGCCTTGTGTCCCGGGAGTGGGGGAAAAGGAGGTCTGGGTGGATTTGAGGTGGGAGTGAGCTGGCAGTGCTTGGGATGGGGGGGTTGAGATTGGGGGTTGATCCCTACCCCTAGGGATTCGGGGGTAGGGACTACATGGGATGGAGGAGCAGGAATGGCAGAACACAGGGGTATAAGGTGAAGAAATAGGAGGGGCAATGGGTGGGGTGGGGGAAGAGGGAGGGTACGGACCGAAGGGGGGATGGGCTCTAAGGGTTGGGGAAGTGTAGGTGGTGATTGGGGAAAGAATATGTTGTGGGAGGGACGGCGGGTCGTTTAGGCTTTTGTTACACTGCTCTCTCCGGGGTTGCTAGCCTGCTGATGGAGGGTTCCCTACTCCCCGCAGAACTTACTGAAGATACTGATCTGAGACCTGTGGCTCCCCCAGTCTGTTACCTCTCCTTGTGTTTCATTATTGTTTCAGCTGTCCTGTCTCTCTCTCTCTCTCTTCCGTGGCCATATCCCTCACACACACACACACACACCTGTACACCTGTTGATTGACGGTTGAGAGGCGGGACCAAAGAGCTAGAGCTCAACCCCCGCAAGCACAACTAGGTGAGTACACACACATGCCACTAGATGCCCCTAGACTAGTCCCAGAACTAAGGGGCATGAGTTACGAGGAAAGGCTGCGGGAAATGCGCCTTACGACACTGGAAGACAGAAGAGTAAGGGGAGACATGTTCACAACCTACAAAATCCTCAGTGGAATCGACCGGGTAAACAAGGATAAACTATTCAACACTGGTGGGACACTAACAAGGGGACACAGGTGGAAACTGAGTACCCACATGAGCCACAGAGACGTTACATGGAACTTTTTCAGTGTCAGAGTAGTTAACGGATGGAATGCATTAGGCAGTGATGTGGTGGAGGCTGACTCCATACACAGATTCAAATGTAGATATGATAGAGCCCAGTAGGCTCAGGAACCTGTACACCAGTTGATTGACGGTTGAGAGGCGGGACCAAAGAGCCGAAGCTCAACCCCCGCTAGCACAACTAGGTAAGCAAACAAACACTTCAGGACCTAAACAAAGTAGACACACTCCACGTGTTAACACAAGTCATTGAGATAAGGGGAAAGCGCATACAGCTACCAACAGAGGCCACCTTCCTATAACGTCCACCTGACCAAGAGGCCGCGAAGCCAACATCACTACAATATTTATATACAACAAGCCAAACAACCTGTTCAGTCTTACCATTATTTGTTGATACAGTGCACCACGATTGCTACGAACGACTACCAGTCCCACAGGGCACGACAGATCCGGATTATTAGTATAGTCCAATTATTCACTTATTAACAGCCATTACCCCCATGAGAGAAACTCCCAAGTCGTGTCCGGACTGCAATCGGTTTAAGTGACGCCACAAAGAACCGGCCGCTGGTTAGAGTCTGGTCACGTGGCCGCCAGTCTTGTCGGCTGCAACTGCCAGCTTGCCAGAGAATGGTAATGAGACGAGACATTATGCAAGTGAGCAAGGAACACAGAGCTCCAGGTAACAGCAGCAGCAGCAGCTGTTATATGCTGTTACACACTGGCGGGCGACAGGTACGTCTCCATCAGCTGGTGATCAGACAGGTACTCACCTAGTTGTGCTTGCGGGGGTTGAGCTCTGTCTCTTTGGTCCCGCCTCTCAACTGTCAATCAACAGGTGTACAGGTTCCTGAGCCTACTGGGCTCTATCGGTGGTGTGGTCGGCGTGGTGATGGTGGTAGTTGTCTATCAGTAATTACAGGAAAGTGTAGTGTGGTAGTGGTTGTGGTTACCTGACAGTGCCTACCTATCGGTGTCAGCGGGGGAGTGAGGTCTAGCTCTTACGCCCCGCCTACTGCTCTTCTGGTACTTGTTATATTACAACTCAACTATCTTGACCATCAAATTCCTTGTCAAGTCTGGTCTTAAAGTTGTGGATAGAGGTGGCTTCCAGAACTTCTCCTTTCAGTGCATTCCACTTCCTGACCCCCCCTCCCCCGTACAGGGTGCGAGTATTTCCCTACATTCCTTAATTGGGCTTCCTTGCGTTTCAGCTTCCACCTATGTTCTCTTGTACTACTTTCTCCAAACTTGAAGGTGCTGTCCTTGCCCAGCTTGTTTATCCATCTCATTATCTTGTATGTTGTGATCATATCCCCCTCTGTTCCTTTTATTCTTTAGGGGTTAGTCCCATTAGCCTATTCTCGTAGCTTAGCCCTCTTAGCTCTGGTTCCAGTGGTATTGCAAACCTTTGTACTTTTTAATTTTGGCTTTATGCGTCACAAGGCGAGGATTCCATGCTGGTGCTCCGTGTTCCAGTATTGGCCCGATAAATGTTGTGTAGATTGCCTTGAAGAAGTCCTGATTTAGCATTCTAAACGCTGTTTTTATATTTTCCAGCGTCCCATATGCTGCTGATGTTATCATGTTTATGTTTACCTCTGGTTGAACAGCTGGAACTATATCCGCTCTCAAACAGTTTTATCTCTCTTTTTCCGCCTCCTCTAGTTGCCTTCCCCTTATGATATGATATTTTATATATATATATATATATATATATATATATATATATATATATATATATATATATATATATTATTAAATATGACCGAAAAAGTAAGATTAATAATTCTAACACGAATTTTCTCGATCTTTCTTACGTTTCTTTTCACTGTTGATGGTAATTCAAAGATCAATTCTCCAAAATTCATTTTTATTTCTAGTCTGACGCGACACTTGAGCGAGTTTCGTAAAACTTATTACATTTTCAAAGACTTTAGTTTACAAACACACAACTGAAACTGAATAGAGCTTACACATCTTCGATTTTATATTTACATTTCGGTGAGGTGGATGAAGTGAAAACAAACTTTCAACAATGGGTATTGAATGGGTATTAAATTCAAACACAAGACAGAACACGAAACAATGGGTATTGAATGGAAGTAATTGTAGAAAGCCTATTGGTCCATATTTCTTGATGCTTCTATATTGGAGCGGAGTCTTGAAGTGGGTAGAAAATAGTTGTGCATTAATTGGCTGTTGATTGCTGGAGTTTACTTCTTGATGTGTAGTGCCTCGCAGACGTCAAGCCGCCTGCTATCGCTGTATCTATCGATGATTTCTGTGTTGTTTGTTAAGATTTCTCTGGTGATGGTTTGTTTGTGGGAAGAGATTATATGTTCCTTAATGGAGCCCTGTTGCTTATGCATCGTTAAACGCCTAGAAAGAGATGTTGTTGTCTTGCCTATATACTGGGTTTTTTGAGGCTTACAGTCCCCAAGAGGGCATTTGAAGGCATAGACGACGTTAGTCTCTTTTAAAGCGTTCTGCTTTGTGTCTGGAGAGTTTCTCATGAGTAGGCTGGCCGTTTTTCTGGTTTTATAGTAAATCGTCAGTTGTATCCTCTGATTTTTGTCTGTAGGGATAACGTTTCTACTGACAAAATCTTTCAGGACCCTTTCCTCCCTTTTATGGGCTGTGGAAAAGAAGTTCCTGTAAAATAGTCTAATAGGGGGTATAGGTGTTGTGTTAGTTGTCTCTTCAGAGGTTGCATGGCGTTTCACTTTCCTTCTTATGATGTCTTCCGCGAAACCATTGGAGAAGCCGTTGTTGACTAGGACCTGCCTTACCCTACAGAGTTCTTCGTTGACTTGCTTCCATTCTGAGCTGTGGCTGAGGGCACGGTCGACATAAGCGTTAACAACACTCCTCTTGTACCTGTCCAGGCAGTCACTGTTGGCATTCAGGCATATTCCTATGTTTGTCTCCTTAGTGTAGACTGCAGTGTGGAAAACTCCACTCCTTTCCATGACTGTTACATCTAGAAAGGGCAGCTTCCCATCCTTCTCCATCTCGTAAGTGAAACGCAACACAGAATTCTGCTCAAATGCCTCCTTCAGCTCCTGCAGATGTCTGACATCAGGTACCTGTGTAAAAATGTCGTCAACATACCTGCAGTATATGGCCGGTTTCAAGTTCATGTCGACTAAGACTTTTTGCTCGATGGTACCCATGTAGAAGTTTGCAAACAGGACACCTAGGGGAGAACCCATGGCGACCCCATCTACTTGCTTATACATGTGTCCATCCGGGCTCAAGAAGGGTGCCTCTTTAGTACAAGCTTGGAGTAGTTTCCTTAGACTGTTTTCTGGTATGTCAAGAGGAGTACAGGCCGGATCACGGTACACTCTGTCGGCTACCATCCCGATTGTTTCGTCCACAGGTACGTTGGTAAACAGAGATTCTACGTCCAACGAGGCTCATATCCCTGTGGCTCGTGTTCCCCGCAGCAAGTCAACAAATTCCTTTGGAGACTTCAGGCTGAAGGCGCAAGGGACATAAGGAGTCAGCAAGCCGCTGAGTCGTTTCGCCAGTCTGTACGTGGGTGTGGGTATCTGGCTAATGATTAGCCGAAGTGGGTTTCCAGGCTTATGTGTCTTGACATTTCCATACGCGTATCCAGGTTTATATTCCCCAATAATCTTTGGCAGGTGGAGTCCAGATTTCTTGGCGTTCACAGTTTCGATCAATTTGTTGACCTTTGCTTTCAGTTCGGCTGTAGTGTCCTTCGTTACCCTTTGGAATTTAGTTTGGTCAGAGAGTATGAGGTTCATTTTCGCCAGATATTCGTCTTTTTTAAGAATGACGTATATTGGCGACTTGTCACCTCTCCTGACAACTATCTCCTTGTTCTCACGAAGGCTCTTAGCTGCTGCTCATATACTGCAGGTATGTTGACGACATTTTTACACAGGTACCTGATGTCAGACATCTGCAGGAGCTGAAGGAGGCATTTGAGCAGAATTCTGTGTTGCGTTTCACTTACGAGATGGAGAAGGATGGGAAGCTGCCCTTTCTAGATGTAACAGTCATGGAAAGGAGCGGAGTTTTCCACACTGCAGTCTACACTAAGGAAACAAACATAGGAATGTGCCTGAATGCCAACAGTGACTGCCCGGACAGGTACAAGAGGAGTGTTGTTAACGCTTATGTCGACCGTGCCCTCAGCCACAGCTCAGAATGGAAGCAAGTCGACGAAGAACTCTGTAGGGTAAGGCAGGTCCTAGTCAACAACGGCTTCTCCAATGGTTTCGCGGAAGACATCATAAGAAGGAAAGTGAAACGCCATGCAACCTCTGAAGAGACAACTAACACAACACCTATACCCCATATTAGACTATTTTACAGGAACTTCTTTTCCACAGCCCATAAAAGGGTGGAAAGGGTCCTGAAAGATATTGTCAGTAGAAACGTTATCCCTACAGACAAAAATCAGAAGATATAACTGACGATTTACTATAAAACCAGAAAAACGGCCAGCCTACTCATGAGAAACTCTCCAGACACAAAGCAGAACGCTTTAAAAGAGACCAACGTCGTCTATGCCTTCAAATGCCCTCTTGGGGACTGTAAGCCTCAAAAAACCCAGTATATAGGCAAGACAACATCTCTTTCCAGGCGTTTAACGATGCATAAGCAACAGGGCTCCATTAAGGAACATATAATCTCTTCCCACAGACAAACCATCACCAGAGAAATCTTAGCAAACAACACAGAAATCATCGATAGATACAGCGATAGCAGGCGGCTTGACGTCTGCGAGGCACTACACATCAAGAAGTCAACACCAGCAATCAACAGCCAATTAATGCACAACTATATTCTACCCACTTCAAGACTCCGCTCCAATATAGAAGCATCAAGAAATATGGACCAATAGGCTTTCTACAATTACTTCCATTCAATACCCATTGTTTCGTGTTCTGTCTTGTGTTTGAATTTAATACCCATTCAATACCCATTGTTAAAAGTTTGTTTTCACCTCATCCACCTCACCCAAATGTAGATATAAAATCGAAGATGTGTAAGCTCTATTCAGTTTCAGTTGTGTGTTTGTAAACTAAAGTCTTTGAAAATGTAATAAGTTTTACGAAACTCGCTCAAGTGTCGCGTCAGACTAGAAATAAAAATGAATTTTGGAGAATTGATCTTTGAATTACCATCAACAGTGAAAAGAAACGTAAGAATGATCGAGAAAATTCGTGTTAGAATTATTAATCTTACTTTTTCGGTCATATTTAATAATATATGTCTACAGGAAAGACTGCTACCAATATATACTAATATATATATATATATATATATATATATATATATATATATATATATATATATATATATATATATATATATATATATATATATATATAATGTCGTACCTAGTAGCCAGAACTCACTTCTCAGCCTACTATTCAAGGCCCGATTTGCCTAATAAGCCAAGTTTTCATGAATTAATATATTTACTATAATTTTTTTCTTATGAAATGATAAAGCAACCCTTTTCTCTATGTATGAGGTCAATTTTTTTTATTGGAGTTAAAATTAACGAAGATATATGACCGAACCTAACCAACCCTACCTAACCTAACCTAACCTATATTTATAGGTAAGGTTAGGTTAGGTAGCCAAAAAAAGCTAGGTTAGGTTAGGTTAGGTAGGTTAGGTAGACGAAAAAACATTAATTCATGAAAACTTGGCTTATTAGGCAAATCGGGCCTTGAATAGTAGGCTGAGAAGTGCGTTCTGGCTATTAGGTACGACATTATATATATATATATATATATATATATATATATATATATATATATATATATATATATATATATATATATATATATATATATATATACACACACACACACAATTATATATGATAATTATTAAATACAACAATTAATATTATAATAATAATATAATTAATTAATAATTATCACTTCCTTCTGCTTGGTCTTGAAGGTGGCCGGCCTCGGGTGAAAGAGGGTTGTGACGATCTCTGTCTGGAACCCGTAGGTGCGGGGCCAGGCCGTCCACCTCCTGGGGCTCGTGCGGCCCAGGCTCTGCTTCAGGAGGCTGGGGTCGTTCTTCTTCGGTCCCGACTACGGCGGTCTCCGGGTTTGGAGTCCCTGTGCCTTTGTTCACCAACTTCGAGGTCAACTCCGGAGCTGACAGTTCCTCCGACGGCGCTGGAACCAATCGTATCGGCGTTTGCCTTTCCACTGGAGACTTCCGGCGCCGTTGAGAGGGAGGACCTGTTGCATGGGTAACAGCTTCTACCCCGTGTCAACCTAACCTGGCTATGCGCCCAGGAGAGGCCAATCCAGACTGACATCCAGAGCGCAACTCCATAGTCTCCTGAGACTGATGGATGCCTACTACAATATATATATATATATATATATATATATATATATATATATATATATATATATATATATATATATATATATATATATATATAAAATAAATATATATATATATATGTGTGTGTGTGTGAGAACGCTGCAAGAACACGCAAGCCATATATCACTAAGAACTCTTTGACCCGGCCAGGATTCGAACCCATGCCGTCCAGGATCACCCCTAAACGTACACAGTACCGTGACCACCGCACCAGTGATCGTCTAAAGACGATATCTGGTGCCGGGTCAAAGAGTTCTTATTGATATATATATATATATATATATATATATATATATATATATATATATATATATATATATATATATATATATATATATATATATATATATTATAACTGTAAGCTCACACCCCAGAAGTGACTCGAACCCATAATGCCAGGAGCACTTTGCAACTGGTGTACAGGGCACCTAATGCACTCGACCATCACGACCGGACAAAAGCTGATGGTAGCCGAGGCTATTTGCCCATCAGCCCGCCGGCACTCTGATGGTAATCTTGGGCATATCATTTTATCAAATCATCTCATTCTTTGGGGCACACGTGAGGAACACAAATGCGAAAAAGCCTGAACGGTCCCCAGGCATACATGCAACTGAAAACTCACACCCCAGAAGTGACTCGAACCCATACTGTCAGGAGCACTTTGCAACTGGTGTACAGGGCACCTAATCCACTCGAACATCACGACCGTGTGTGAACCCACACACACGTCCGTGTGTGTGGGCTCGGTTTACACGTGTGAAGGTCATGGGTTACACGTGTGAAGGTCATGGTTTACACATGTGAAGGTCATGGTTTACACGTGTGAAGGTCTTGGTTTACGTGTGTCAAGGTCTTGGTTTACCGTCCACGTATAAAACGATCATTTGGTCGGGCGGTTTAATTGTTTAATATTAATCACCTCTTGAGAGAACTTCCCCCCCCCTCAACCTGTATATGCTTCAACGTCTATTTTTCCATCAAAACCTTATTAACATTAGACCTTAATAACACGCCTAAATTACTCTTTTTTTTTTTTTAACCAAAAGCGCTGTTTTGGTGTCGGATGTCTAATTATAAAAGTCCAAAAGCCGAGAGACTAAATATCCCAACAAACGCATTACAAATACACAATGTTGTGTGTTTGTCGGGCCAGCAAACAAACAAACACGACTGACTGTATCTAAACTTGCCCCTCCCCCCCCCCGGCAAAAGCACACTAAATAAAACTATTGTCACCACCGCGTTTAAAAAGAACTTTTATAACCAACTTAATTAATTGTCCATGAGGAAAATGTCTCATTTCCCTCCCTCACATTGTTGTTATAAATTCACCTACTCGGAACAAGTTCCAAGTAGCACGGGCTAAGGTGAGCCCGTAGTGGACTTGCCTGGCGTCCCTCACATAACATTTCCCAACACATTTATGGGAAACTTAATTTGGCTAATTTATATAACGAGGGAGCTTGCCTCAGCTTGTCTAATTTATATAATTAGGGGAGCTTAATTGCCCAAGCTCGCCTAATTAATACAGACTATTGCAGATTGCTAACCGTAAATGAGCCTCGCGCTTATTGTAATCAGTTGGTTGTTGCAACCAGTTAGCAACAGAAATGAATAAGGTGAAAGAAATCACCGCGCCTTTAATTACGCAAAATATATTAACTGTGGCATAGTCTAGTATGTGGCATAGCCTAGTGTATGGCATGGTCTAGTGTGTGGCATGGTCTAGTGTGTGGCAAAGCCTAGTGTGTGGCAAAGCCTAGTGTGTGGCAAAGCCTAGTGTGTGGCAAAGCCTAGTGTGTGGCAAAGCCTAGTGTGTGGCAAAGCCTAGTGTGTGGCAAAGCCTAGTGTGTGGCAAAGCCTAGTGTGTGGCAAAGCCTAGTGTGTGGCAAAGCCTAGTGTGTGGCAAAGCCTAGTGTGTGGCAAAGCCTAGTGTGTGGCAAAGCCTAGTGTGTGGCAAAGCCTAGTGTGTGGCAAAGCCTAGTGTGTGGCAAAGCCTAGTGTGTGGCAAAGCCTAGTGTGTGACAAAGCCTAGTGTGTGGCAAAGCCATGTGGGTTCGACGTTGATGGCATAGCCTTATGGGTTCGACGTTCTTCAACGTTGAAGGGCGAATACAAGAATACTCATACAGGAATGATGATGAATCACGATGAGTATAACACTATATCAGCAATCATACAAGAATGATGATTTGTGGTTTTAGATAATGAATTCATCACGTGTGTAAACATTTCGAAAATTAATTCTTGTTAAAATACGACAACAATATGTTTCTAAATTGAATTAGATATTATGCGTATCAAATATCTCACATACACCAATGCTGACGCAGTGTATGAAATACATCAGCAGGCACCCCCGTGTATCGCTGAAAAAAATAAATATACAACAGGTGAACTGATTTGAATAAATTAAAGTGAAATAAATGGATAGCAACATTTTCTGTTTAAAATATTAACTACAAGAAAATACTAAATACATCCCAAAAATGATATTTAATGTTTGACTTATATATCTTAAGAACATTGAAGTTAAATTAAAAATTTTCAGAATATATATTTAAGTGTTTAGGGTCCTAAATACTTACTTTCACAGTTTGACAAAAATCAATGTCAAAATGTTCAAGACATGAAGTCGAGGGTTGGCGACACCTGTTTTGTTAATCTCAGCCAGAGGCGATGACGCAGCAAGATAAAGCGTCGACATTCTTTGAGCGCATCTAATGCGTGTTTTGAATTAGAATTTTAACCTTCGTGATGTTATGCGATATTGTTTTTTTTGTTTGTGAATGAGAGAACGTCACAATTTGTGAGGGTATGCTCTCGGACGCAGGTTCGAATCCTCGTCACGGCCCTTGTGGATTTGTACATTTGATGCATCACGCAATTGTGATTTCTGTGTGTAGTGGAAGTGTTTCACCTGTTCCAGATGATATAGTGACAGTCTCGACGCTTCTAGCAGGGCGGAGTTCGATTCCCGAAGGTCCATGTGGTTCCTTCATCCCGTTTTTTTTTTTTTATATCCCAGCTCTAATCCTGTCCTCATATCCCTTCCAAATGTCGCATACTCATATAGGCTCTTGGTGCGTTCTCCTCATAATGACCTCACATCACCATTTCTATATAATGAGGCGTCATCCAGAGACGACGCATATTCTTGAGAAAGTGTTTTCAAAGACGTCAGCATTAACAGAGTTTTTAGAAATATTCTTAACACTTTAAGAACTGATTCTAAGAAGGCGGGGATCGAGGTCCTTTCCTACACTCCAAGACGCATTCTGAGCGGGTACACGCGATACTAATTTTATTTATATAAATTCAAAATATATACACCACATTATATGGCCGCAGTGATTACGAGTTTGAACTTTGATCAAATTGAACAAGATCAAAGGTCTTGTATTGACCAGGCACAATAAACTTGTCAACACACACTGTGCGCGCGCGCGCGCACACACACAATTATATATATATTTATTTATTTATTTATTCAGGGGGGCCTGACGGCTGAGTAGACAGCGCTTGGGGCTCGTAATCCTTGGGACCGTGGATCGATCCAGGTGATGGCGGAAACAAATGGGCAGAGTCTCTTTCACCCTGATGCTTCTGTTCACCTAGCAGTAAATAGGAGCCTGGGAGTTAGACAGCTGCTACGGCCTGCTTCCTAGCTGTGATGTGTGTGTACTCATCTATAAACACAAAAGGTTAATTATGTGTTTCTTCAGATGGGGACTCCATGATGAGGCGGCATACTCTAAGACTAGTCTCACGTAGGCAGTATAAAGCGCCCTAAAAGCCTCCTTACTTAGGTTTCTGAATGATGTTCTAACTTTTGCCAGTGTAGAGTACGCTGCTGTCGTTATCCTATTTATGTGTGTCTCAGGAGTTAGATTAGGTGTTACGTCCACGCGCAGGTATCTTTCTCGAATCGTCACAGGTAGGCAGTTCCCTTTCATTGTGTACTGTCCCTTTGGTCTCCTATCACCTGATCCAATTTCCATAACTTTACATTTGCTCGTATTGAACTCCAGTAGCAATTTCACTGACCATCTCTGCAACCTGTTCAAGTCCTCTTGGAGGATCCTACAATCTTCATCTGTCACAACTCTTCTCATTAATTTTGCGTCATCCGCGAACATCGACATGTAGGACTCTACTCCTGTAAACATGTCATTAACGTATATTATAACGAACAGAATTGCACCAGCACCGATCCTTGAGGTACTCCACTCATTACTGTTCGCCAGTCCGACTTCTCGCCCCTTACCGTAGCTCTGGCTCCTTCCTGTTAGGTAGTTCCTTACCCATACTAGGGCCTTTCCGCTTATTCCCGCCTGCCTCTCAAGTTTGAATAGCAGTCTCATATGCAGTACTATATCAAAGGCTTTTTGGTATACTAGAAATATGCAGTCTACCCAACCATCTCTGTCCTGCCTTATCCTTGTTATTTTATCTTAGAATTCCAAAAGGCTTGTTAGGCATGATTTCCCTTTCCAGAACCCATGTTGATGTTTGTTTACAAACCCAATGCTCTCCAGGTGTGCAACAAGTCTTAGCCTAATTATTATTTCAAGTATTTTACAGGGGCTGCTTGTCAGTGATACGGGTCTGTAGTTAAGTGCCTCCTCCCTATCACATTTCTTGAAAATCGGTACGACATTTGCCTTCTTCCAGCAACTCTGCAATTCTCCCGACATAAGTGACTCATTAAAGATCCTTGCCAGAGGCACGCTGAGGGCCTGCGCTGCCTCTTTTAGTATCCACGGTGATACTTTGTCTGGTCCAACTGCTTTAGTTGGATCCAGTGTTGTGTACTCACCTATTTGTGCTTGTGGGGGTTGAGCTTACGCTCTTTGGTCCCGCCTCTCAACTGTCAACCAACTGGTGTACAGTTTCCCGAGCCTACTGGGCTAAATCATATCTACATTTGAAACTGTGTATGGAGTCAGCCTCCACCACATTACTGCCTAATGCATTCCATCCATCCGTTGACTACCCTGACACTGAAAAAGTACCTTCTAATATCCCTGTGGCTCATGTGGGTACTCAGTTTCCACCTGTGTCCCCTTGTTCGTGTACCACCAGTGTTGAATTGTTTATCCTTGTTTACCCAGTCGATTCCCCTGATGATTTTGTAGGATGTGATCATGTCTCCCCTTACTCTTCTGTCTTCCAGTGTCGTAAGGTGCATTTCCCGCAGCCTTTCCTCGTAACTCATGCCTCTTAGTTCTGGGACTAGTCTAGTGGCATACCTTTGGACTTTTTCCAGCTTCGTCTTGTGCTTGACAAGGTACGGACTCCATGCTGGGGCCGCATACTCCAGGATTGGTCTTACATATGTGGTATACAAGATTCTGAATGATTCCTTACACAGGTTCCTGAACACTGTTCTGATGTTAGCCAGCCTCGCATATGCCGCAGATGTTATTCTTTATATGTGGGCTTCAGGAGACAGGTTTGGTATGATATCAACTCCTAGATCTTGCTCTCTGTCCATTTCATTAAGTGCGTCATCAATATTGTATCCTGTATCTGGCCTGTTTCCACTGCCTAGTTTCATTACTTTACATTTGCTTGGGTTGAACTTCAACAGCCATTTGTTGGACCATTCACTCAGTCTATCTAGGTCATCTTGCAGCCTCTTACTATCATCCTCTGTTTCAATCCTTCTCATAATTTTTGCATCATCAGCAAACATTGAGAGAAACGAGTCTATACCCTCTGGGAGATCATTTACATATATCAGAAACAGTATAGGTCCAAGGACTGACCCCTGCGGGACTCCACTTGTAACATCTCGCTAATCTGAGACCTCACCCCTCACACAGACTCGTTGTCTCCTGTTGCTTAGGTACCCCTTAGGTACTCCTAACGTGTGTGTATGTGTGTGTGTGTGTGTGAGTGTGAGTGTGTCTTTCTACTAGGCCTAATACTGATCTTCCCAATATGCGGCCCACAACAGCTGTCTAACACCTAGGTAGCTACTTACTGCTAGATGAACAGAGACATGAGGTAAGGAAAAGCTGCCAATTTTGTTTTTGCCCCCCCCCCTCTCTCTCTCTCTCTCTCTCTCTCAACCCCTCGAAATCCAGTTTAATTTTGCTTTTAACATAAACAAATCACCATTCTTAAACTCCTAAGAAGTTGCACCTGTACTTTTAAGTACAGTGATTACAGGTAATCAAAATACCTGTAGTGTAATTATACTCTCTCCTGCATGGGACACCAGAGTCAATTATATAGTGTTCTATGAAACAGCATTTACTGTACTCCCTGTACAATGAACACAGAGACTTGTACCATGTTCACTGTCATAGGCAAGGTACAGTGTCATGTACTTGGTACACTATCATGTACTGTGTTCACTTTCATGCTGTCATAATTTACATAATATGTATCATATGTATATCCTGCATAGTATACACCATGTATAACGCTTGACTAATGTATTTTTCTTGATTGATGTTATATATCTTAAATTTGTGTGCGCATTATTTAGCCAAACCCACGCCATTCTGCACAGTACACAACACACATCATCACCCTGTGCACAACACACACGTCATCACTCTGTGCACAACACACACGTCATCACTCTGTGCACAACACACATCATCACATTGTGCACAACACACACATCATCACCCTGTGCTCAACACACACATCATCACCCTGTGCACAACACACACATTATCACCCTGTGCTCAACACACACATCATCACCCTGTGCACAACACACACATCATCACCCTGTGCACAACACACACATCATCACACTGTGCTCATCACACATCATCACCCTGTGCACATCATCATCACCCTGTGCACAACACACATTTTCAACACCCTGTGCACAACACACATCATCACCCTGTGCACAACATCATCACCCTGTGCACAACATCATCACCCTGTGCACAACATCATCACCCTGTGCACAACATCATCACCCTGTGCACAACATCATCACCCTGTGCACAACATCATCACCCTGTGCACAACACACATTTTCAACACCCTGTGCACAACATCATCACCCTATGCACAAGACACATCACCCTGTGCACAACACACACATCATCACCCTGTGCACAACACACACATCATCACCCTGTGCACAAGACACATCACCCTGTGCACAAGACACATCACCCTGTGCACAACATCATCACCCTGTGCACAAGACACATCACCCTGTGCACAAGACACATCACCCTGTGCACAACACACACACACGCCAGGAAGCCTCAACACACTGGACTGACCAGACTCATCAGGGTCCAGAGTCCGGTCCTGTCAAACACAATTAAAAATGGTGTCCCTTCGATGAAAGACCTAATCAAACCGGACCTATAATTATATTCGAGACGGCGAAGGTGGTTCCAGTACAGCCAGGAGCCGGTTAAAGTGGTCCCAATACAGGCAGTAGCCGGTTAAAGTGGTCCCAAGATAACCGGACACGAACGCAACTCTCGGCCGGCTATAAGAGGCAGCTTTCTCTTCAATCCCGCTACATCTGGTTTGTCGTTGATCTTCGTAATCCATTATCCATCACCTTATCTTGTCATATCCCTCTTTTTTTCCCTAGCGTGTTTACATCTTTCCCCTTTCTCTATCTCCGCTATCTAGCCCCCTTTCTCTATCTCCACTATCTAGCCCCCTTTTCTATCCACACATCTAGCCCCTGCATCTTCCTCAACATCAAATCCTTTTCCATTTTTCGAGTTCTTCTTTACCTCTCTTTTCTTTATCTCCTTGGTCCCCCTTTCTTTCGTTCTTTCTCCCTTTCTTCCCTCCCTCCCTCCTGCGGGATGGGGATGGGGTTAGATGGTGGGGATTGGGTTAGATGGTGGGGATGGGGGGAGATACATATAACTAACCGGAGATACATTGCTTCTCCGGTTAGATCGCGAACCGGGTATTGGAAACAGCTCATGAGTGTCTCCCTCAGCCGCGAGGAGCGTCCGTTACCCTGGGTTGGCACGGCACTGCCCGAGGGCTCCGGAGGCGTGCGTTGAGAGAGACACCCGCCCGTGCAACATGGTCCTGCAAGCCACACCCTCGTACGGCGAGTCAACAGGCAAGATTCCCGACGATTCCCGCCCTTACGTACCCGGGGGGATCGTGAGTTGATGCGACACGCGCGGGCGGGCTTCGTTGTGTTCCAGGTCCTGAATATTGGACCTCGACGGACTCTGTGGAAGAGGCTACAACGGCAGTCTCTCGCTCTTAGTGGGTGTAAGACAGAAACAAAGAGGACCACTTGGACCACTCGGACCACTTGGACCATTTGGACCACTCAGTCTCTATCATTATTCTCAAGGAAAGCGCTTCGAGACACTTAAGAGCATTAAGACAATAGCACGCGGTACAGGTTACAAACGGCAGTTGGCTTCAAAATGATAGTCTAAATCTAGACGAAAGAGCCCAGGCTCTCAGCAAGACAATTGAGGGCCCCCTAGTCCATCACGCCATAATTATAGGTGCATGGCGATGAACGAGCCAATCAGCGTTCCTACTGTACAATCAAGTGCCTCCTGTCAACTACACGCTAACAATTAGACATACCTTATCTTTCTTTCAGTGTCCTCCCCCCAACCAAAAAAACAAAAAATAAGACAATTATCGACCTCCTTGCGGCCCGTGGCGACTAACGAGTGGACATCCATCAGCTTCGGTTCATTTGGAACAACCAACAACAATTTAGGCCACTTTCTCAGCCAGTTGAGTGGTGGAGGAGGCTCGCAGTTCTCAGCTTTGGGGCAACAAGTCATCAATTACTAGACATCAGTTACAGAGCATTATTGCTCACAATTTACCAGTAACCGTTCACAACCTACCGGTAACCGTTCACAACCTACCGGTAACCGTTCACAACCTACCGGTAACCGTTCACAACCTACAGGGAACCGTTCACAACCTACTGGTTACCGTTCATGAGTCACAGACAAGGATTTGAGAGGCGCCAATAATCAGCCTGAAACTCACACCTCTAAGCGTTAATGACCTCAAGTTGACCTGAGGTCAGCTCATGCGAATTTCACCTTGCTTCTGCTAATCTGATAATTGAAGCCTGATAGCCGGGTAGGTCCGTCAAACCATGCCGACGTTTAAGGTGTGGCTTGGTAGAGCGCCTGGGGCTATCTACTTGTGGGCGGAGTTAGCTACTAGGTTTCCCAATATACACTCAGAGAGCTGTAGATTCGAGAGGATAAACAATAGGAGAACAGCCAGCAGAGCAGGGTAGCAGACAGCCGCCGAGATAGGCTGTCGGCCGGACGGGGGGGGGGGGGGGTGGTGACGCTGCTTGACAACTGCAGACCCATCCCCCCCCCCCCCGCACTCCCTATTCAACTTCGACTCAGTCCTCGGTGAGTGAACGTGAAGGTGACTTAGTCGTGTTTACTAATGTTGTGTGACTATCAGGGGCAGACAGTGGTAATGATCTCGAATTCTTGGGTAATGATTCACTATGTATATTAATAGTGAACCTTCAGTTGATTTGCTTGAATTAGGATATCTATCATGATACATATACTTGGTGAATTATTGAGAAATATATACTTGATTCACTTAACTTGTAATCTTATTTTAATTGTTCCTAGATCTGGGTTTTTGGATACAGTATAGAGTACACTTTTTGTATAGATTTTGTATAGTATAGAGTGTTTGAATACAAGAATCTTGCCTGGAGCATGATTCCAGTTGAAACATGATAATAATATATTTTGATACAGACAAGTTCCATTCCTTGTCTTGTATGTACTGACCAGAATGGATGGTGGAAGCACTTCTACTATCTACTCTTCTGTTTCTACTATCTACTTTTCTACTTCTACCTTTACCTCCACTCATCACCGTATTCTCTCTCCTCTCCCTCCGCCCCTCTCCAAACTCTCCCTGACAACTGCCAACCCTCCCTCACCCCCCCCCCCGTTACACGGTAACCGTTCACGACCTACCGGTAACCGCTCACGACCTACCGGTAACCGCTCACAACCGGTAACCGTTCACAACCTACCGGTAACCGTTCACAACCTACCGGTAACCGTTCACAACCTACCGGTAACCGCTCACAACCTACGGGTAACCGTTCACAACCGGTAACCGTTCACAACCTACCGGTAACCGTTCACAACCGGTTACCGTTCACAACCTACCAGTAACCGTTCACAACCTACCGGTAACCGTTCACAACCTACCGGTAACCGCTCACAACCTACCGGGAACCTATCACAAGCAGATAGAATGTCCCCACATAGTGACTTGACTGCCACTACCTTATCCCAGATCCTTGTCCCAGTATTAAAGTATTCTTGTATTCTTGTATAAATAGAATATAATACAAGAATATAAAGTATTATATTCTTGTATTAAAGTATTCTAAAACCTCGATTAAACAATGGAAATTAAAACCCGACAAAATACCACTACCAAACGTCAGGAAGAAGGAGCAACGATAAGTTAAATTTGTAAATTTTGCCCCGAGGGACGAGTTTATTGGGCAGCGTCACTCATCCTGTGAGTGGACACACCGCCATAGTGACAGTATTGGGCAGCGCCACTCATCTTGTGAGTGGACCCATCGCCATAGTGACAGTATTGGGCAGCGCCACTCATCTTGTGAGTGGACCTATCGCCATAGTGACAGTATTGGGCAGCGTCACTCATCCTGTGAGTGGACCCATCGCCATAGTGACAGTATTGGGCAGCGTCACTCATCCTGTGAGTGGACCCATCGCCATAGTGACAGTATTGGGCAGCGTCACTCATCCTGTGAGTGGACACACCGCCATAGTGACAGTATTGGGCAGCGTCACTCATCCTGTGAGTGGACCCATCGCCATAGTGACAGTATTGGGCAGCGTCACTCATCCTGTGAGTGGACCCATCGCCATAGTGACAGTATTGGGCAGCGTCACTCATCCTGTGAGTGGACACACCGCCATAGTGACAGTATTGGGCAGCGTCACTCATCCTGTGAGTGGACCCATCGCCATAGTGGCAGTATTGGGCAGCGTCACTCATCCTGTGAGTGGACACACCGCCATAGTGACAGTATTGGGCAGCGCCACTCATCCTGTGAGTGGACACACCGCCATAGTGACAGTATTGGGCAGCGCCACTCATCCTGTGAGTGGACACACCGCCATAGTGACAGTATTGGGCAGCGTCACTCATCCTGTGAGTGGACACACCGCCATAGTGACAGTATTGGGCAGCGTCACTCATGCTGTGAGTGGACACACTGCCATAGTGGCAGTATTGGGCAGCGTCACTCATCCTGTGAGTGGACACACCGCCATAGTGACAGTATTAGGCAGCGCCACTCATCCTGTGAGTGGACACACCGCCATAGTGACAGTATTAGGCAGCGCCACTCATCCTGTGAGTGGACACACCGCCATAGTGACAGTATTAGGCAGCGCCACTCATCCTGTGAGTGGACACACCGCCATAGTGACAGTATTGGGCAGCGCCACTCATCTTGTGAGTGGACACACCGCCATAGCAGCATGTACAACACTCCCCAATTGGAAGAAAACCCGCTGGGTTGTTCATCCCGTCACGATAAGCTTTCCGATGTGACTAGGAACTCGGGGGTGGGGGGGGGGGGAGCCAAGCAAGAGATCGTCATGCGGGGAATAGTCCCCAGGGGGGAATATAGGTTATAGTCCCTAGGGGGGATATAGGTAATATTCCCCCAGGGAAATATAGGTAATAGCCCCCAGGGTGATATAGGTAATATTGTCCCCAGGGGAATATAGGTAATAGTCCCTAGGGGGTATATAGGTAATAGTCCCCAGGGGAGAATATATGTAATAGCCCCCAGGGGGATATAGGTAATATAGCCCCCAGGGGGATATAGGTAATATAGCCCCCAGGGGTATATAGGTAATATAGCCCCCAGGGGGATATAGGTAATATAGCCCCCAGGGGGATATAGGTAATATAACCCCCAGGGGGATATAGGTAATATAGCCCCCAGGGGGATATAGGTAATATAGCCCCCAGGGGGATATAGGTAATATAGCCCCCAGGGGGATATAGGTAATATAGCCCCCAGGGGGAATATAACGAGGTTATACACGAAAGAAATGAATCTTGAAGAATACGGAGGCGCGTTACTCAAGATGAGACGACACGCAGAATACAGACATCGGAACCAGCGGACGCAGACTGCTATACAGGGACGGGAGCGATTGGGCTGCAATAGCAGAGAGGGGGGAAGATGACTGATGACATAGTAATGTCGCGCCTCTGGCATACAAAACCCGGCCTTATAGTACCTATATGGGAGTGCAACCCGTTCTCGCAAATTTAATAAGTCAATATTGACTTATTAACTACGTGCATAGGTGATATACTAAACATAATAGAAACCCCTAAAAAGATTCATAGAAAACACCGACCTTACCTAACCTTGTTAGTATCTTAAGATAAGCATCTTATTGCTTCGTAATTACAATTATTACTTAACCTATACCTATTATAGGTTAGGTAATAATTGTAATTACGAAGCAATAAGATGCTTATCTTAAGATACTAACAAGGTTAGGTAAGGTCGGTGTTTTCTATGAATCTTTTTAAGGGTATCTATTATGTTAAGTATGTCACCTATGCACATATTTAATAAGTCAATATTGACTTATTAAATTTGCGAGAACGGGTTGGGGAGTGTTAGAGGGGAGGGGGGGGGGCAAAGTATATTTTTCGGACAGTCGCCTCCCCCCCCCCCTCTCGAAAAAATTCCATGTTGTGTACTATTGGTATGCTAGAGGGTATTTAAACAAGATTTATGTAACAACCTAACCTAACCTAACCTAACCTAACCTAACCTAACCTGGGCATATTATATGCAATTTCACACCCTAACTTAAGTTTTTATTTACTCCATATGTAACACATTCCTGTATTGGACATGAATGTGTACAGTACCAAACTTTAATTGGGGTAAGTTGGGTTAGGTTGATGGTTGCCTGCTCCAGTCTTCTAAAAAAAAACATCGGTACAAAATGATCGTTTTTTTGGGTTGTAACAAGTCTAAATATTGCATATATACTCTACAGTATATGTATTTTTTGCAAGACATGATGCAATAAGCAACATTAAACACTATGGAGACATTTAGAAGTATGCAATTAAAAACTGCAGCAAGCAACTGCAAAACACACACACAACGACATCAATACCGCTGATATTCATCCTCGTCATCACTCATCAGGAATCGATGAATTGCTGTGATGGGTTGAAAACTGAGGAGCCAAACTATAGTTTTGGACCGAAACGTCGGTCAAACAAGATGACGTTTAGAAGAGCTCTAAAAGGAAGCCATTAAGACAATCAGCGGATAGAAAAGCGGGCCCCAAGAGCTAGAACCAGCTCCTGCAGACAGAAATAAGTGAGTACATGTGAACAAAACGGGAATAACAAACAAAACAACAAACTCTGCCAACTCACAAACAACACTGTTTGTGTAAGCCAGTCACCCCTCCTCCTCCTCCTCCCTCCTGCTCTCCTGCATATATGAATGAAAATGGCGAGCATATGGGTGACTCTTCCTTACCTGGCCCTCCACCATCAGCCCCAGCATCAGCCCCACCACCAGCCCCACCATCAGCTCCATCATGAGCCCCATCACCAGCCCCACGATCAGCCCCAACACCAGCCCCACCACCAACCCAACCAGCAACACCATAAGCCCCACCACCAGCCCCACCACAAGAACCACCATCTGCTCCACCACTAGCCCCACCACAAGAACCACCATCAGCCCCACCGCCAGCTCCACCACCAGCCCCACCATCAGCCCCACCACCAGCCCCACCACCAGCTCCACCACCAGCCCCACCATCAGCCCCACCGACAGCTCCACCACCAGCCCCTCCACCAATCCCACCATCAGCCCCACCACCAACCCCATAATCAGCCCCATTAGCCCCACCACCAGCCCCACCATCAACCCCACCATCAGCCTCACCATCAGCCCCACCACCAGCCCTACCATCAGCCCCATCACCAGCCCCATCATCAACCCCACCATCACCCCACCGCCAGCCCCATCATCAGCCCATCATCAGCCCACCACCAGCCCCACCACCATCCCCACCACCAGCTCCACCATATATCAGCCCCACCACCAGCCCCACCACCAGCCCCACAACCAGCCCCACAACCAGCCCCACCACCAGCCCCACAATCAACCCCGTCTGGCCCCACCAACCCCGTCTAGCCTCACCAGCCCCCATCTAGCCCCCACCAGCCCCGTCTGGCCCCACCAGCCCCGTCTAGCCCCATCAGCCCCGTCTAGCCCCACCAGCCCCGTCTAGCCCCACCAGTCTCCGTCTAGCCCCACCAGTCCCCGTCTAGCCCCACCAGCCCCCGTCTAGCCCCACCAGCCCCGTCTAGCCCCACCAGCCCCGTCTTGCCCCACTAGTCCCATCTAGCCCCCACCATCCCCATCTAGCCCCACCAGCCCCATCTATCCCCCACCAGCCCCCCCCGGCTGCCGTCTAGCCCCACCAGACCCTGTCTAGCCTTACCAGCCCTGTCTAGCCCCACCTGCCCCATCTAGCCCCCGTCTAGCCCCACCAGCCCCCGTCTTGCCCCACTAGCCCCGTCTAGCCCCACCAGCCCCATCTAGCCCCCACCAGCCCCACCAACCCCCGTCTAGCCCCACCAGCCCCTGTCTAGCCTTACCAGCCCTGTCCTGCCCCATCTAGCCCCACCAGCCCCGTCTGGCCCCACCAGCCCCGTCTAGCCCCACCAGCCCCCGTCTAGCCCCACCAGCCCCGTTTAGCCCCACCAGCCCCGTCTAGCCCCACCAGCCCCCATCTAACCCCACCAGCCCCGTCTAGCCCCACCAGCCCCCGTTTGGCCCCACCAGCCCCCCGTCTAGCCCCACCAGCCCCGTCTAGCCCCACCAGCCCCCGTCTGGCCCCACCGGCCCCCGTCTGGCCCCACCAGCCCCCGTCTGGCCCCACCAGCCCCCGTCTGGCTCCACCAGCCACTTTAGCCCCACAAGCCCCCGTCTAGCCCCACCAGCCCCCATCTGGCCCCACCAGCCCCCGTCTAGCCCCACCAGCCCCGTCTAGCCCCACCAGCCCCGTCTGGCCCCACCAGCCCCCGTCTAGCTCCACCAGCCCCGTCTAGCCCCACCAGCCCCCGTCTGGCCCCACCAGCCCTCGTCTAGCCCCACCAGCCCCCGTCTAGCCCCGCCAGCCCCCGTCTGGCCCCACCAGCCCCGTCTAGCTCCACCAGCCCCGTCTAGCCCCACCAGCCCCCGTCTGGCCCCACCAGCCCCCGTCTGCCCCCACCAGCCCCCGTCTAGCCCCACCAGCCCCCGTCTAGCCCCACCAGCCCCCGTCTAGCCCCACCAGCCCCCGTCTGGCCCCACCAGCCCCGTCTAGCTCCACCAGCCCCGTCTAACCCCACCAGCCCCGTCTAGCCCCACCAGCCCCCGTTTGGCCCCACCAGCCCCCCGTCTAGCCCCACCAGCCCCCGTCTGGCCCCACCAGCCCCCGTCTGGCTCCACCAGCCACTTTAGCCCCACCAGCCCCCGTCTAGCCCCACCAGCCCCGTCTAGCCCCACCAGCCCCCATCTAACCCCACCAACCCCGTCATGCCCCACCAGCCCCCGTCTGGCCCCACCAGCCCCCGTCTGGCCCCACCAGCCCCCGTCTAGCTCCACCAGCCCCGTCTAGCCCCACCAGCCCCCGTCTGGTCCCACCAGCCCCCGTCTGGCCCCATCAGCCCCCGTCTAGCCCCACCAGCCCCCGTCTAGCCCCACCAGCCCCCGTCTAGCCCCACCAGCCCCCGTCTGGCCCCACCAGCCCCGTCTAGCTCCACCAGCCCCGTCTAGCTCCACCAGCCCCGTCTAGCCCCACCAGCCCCCGTCTAGTTCCACCAGCCACTTTAGCCCCGTCTAGCCCCACCAGCCACTTTAGCCCCGTCTAGCCCCGCCAGCCCGTGTGTGTGGCATATTTGGGACCAGCCGCTCCACCAAGCCCTAATTAATGCCATACAAACTGGCTGAGTTCATTAATGTATTCAAGACTGAAGAGCATGTCCGCTGTTTATATTGTATAAACCCTGTTCCTTTTTATTAAATGAATTTATTATCTATTGTATAATATGTGTGAGTGTGTGAGAGTCTGAGTGTGTGTGTGTGTGTGTGTGTGTGTGTGTGTGTGTGTGTGTGTGTGTGTGTGTGTGTGTGTGTGTGTGTGTGTGTGTGTGTGTGTGTGTGTGTAAACTACAAGGTGACTGAATGATGGAAGCCACGTCCTGACTTGACGCGTCCTCTTGACTTGACAATCTAATGGTGTTAATGGGTGGTGTTGTATAATGGGTGCTGCTGACAAGGTATAATAGCAGCAGTTTGCACTGTATAATAAATGATTTACGTTAGCAATATTTCTTGCTACATTTGTGGCTTGTAATGTAAAAATATATATTGTTACGATTGTCTCCTGCTTAGGCAAGGAGATCCTGCCTATTCCTTTACCGCCTATTCAACAACGTATCTGCGTACTCAAGTATACGAAATCAACAACAATAATACGTAATTAGAAGCCCGTGTCTAGACAAGACACCACCTCACCCCCCCCCCCTCCAGCCTCAAGTACCCGAGACACCTGCTGTCTGGAGGCCAACTCCACTCGCTGGTCGACCAGCTGAACCGCTTGTTTAAGACTGCCGGCGATAGTTACCTGCACATCAGCGCCATCAACACTAGGCCTGGCCGAATATATAAAAAGCACACCATCGGCCAGAGCTCACAGCACCTCTCCTGTGCCAGGTAAGTCCACTACGGGCTCACCATAGACCGTGCTACTTGGAACTTTTGTTCTGAGTAGCTGAATCTAAAACGTGAAACTGGCCAGACCTCGGCGTCACGCAGGGTGCAGTTGTAGCTCCACAGATCTCCAGTATCATCTATTGATACTGGTAATGGCTCAAAAGGGCCACCATTTATGGGCTATTCATGTCCGTACCACCTTTTGGGTGGCTTAATCTTCATCAATCATCAATCGGCCAGACCTCACAGCACCGTTCCTGTGCCAGGTAAGTCCATTACGGGCTCACCATAGCCTGTGCTACTTGCCCTGCTCCTGAGCCAGGTAAATTACGGGCTCACCATAGCCCGTGCTACTTTTAACTTGTTCCGAGTAGCTGAATCTATAACAACAACGGCCAGACCTCAGAATACCCTTCGTGCTTTCATGGCCGTAACATCTGTCGCCTTCCCAGGAACCAGTAGATGCATACAGCTGTTGTATATCGTGTTTGGCACCTTTCTTTGCCATTAACGTGAATGTCACATGTTTGTTTATATTTCTTTTGTATTTTGTATTGTGGTAACGCCAAGTAGAATATGGGAATTGTTTTATTTCTTGTTGAAGTCATTTTTGTAATATTAAATATTTAAAGTTTTTCATTCTTTAGACTTCACCCACAACTCTCACACCTTAAAGAGCTCACAAGCAGTTTTATTTACTTTGTTTTACTTTTTTTTATTTAATGTGATTGGCATTACACCAGCCAGAATAGCCACTGTTATTCCTTCACTTTTACGTCACAATATATATTGTGAGTCTTAAGCCCCATACTATTCAATGTACTTATGAACGCCATTGCAAATATTGATTTTCCGGAAGGAACACAACAAGTGGGATATGCAGATGATGTTCTAATACAAGCTCCCACATTGGGAAAATTAAAAAGTCCATTGAACTCCTTGGAAGGATATGTATTGAGCTCGGTTTCACTCTCTCCACAAACAAGACAACAGCATACTCTCATCACTAGAGGAGAGAAAATGAAGAACTACAAATTAATGGTGTAACACTTGAATGGGTTGACCACTATCGGTACCTTGGCGTCACTGTCGGCTCTAACAAGGGGAAGAAAGAGCAGCTCAACCAACTCATAGGAACATGCGAAAGTCGACTCAGGGCACTGAAAGCTATGACCTGGAATGGATTTGGAGCCTCTATTGCTGTGCTTAAAATGATGTACACAGCCTATGTGCGCTCCGTCATAGACTATGCCGCACCAGTTTTGTGCACCTACTCCCAAAGCGATATGAAAAGGCTCAAAAGCATTCAGAATGAAACCATGGCAATCATTCTTGGAGTTCCAAGAACTGCCAAAACATCTAATCTACGAGAGGAGTTGTCCCTCCCCAGTGTTAAAAACAGAATTAAGGAGCTGAATGCTAAGCTTGCAATTAGCATAGCCAGAGATCCCCATTACAATGATATTGCTAAGAAAAAACTGAGTTCTGTGCTACTTTCAGGGGGAAACAGGAGAAGCAAAAAATGGCATCACAGATCAGTCTGCTACCTCGAAGAACTTCACCTGCTTGAGCAAGTCCGTGAGCTCCTGCCTGGAGAGAGGTTACCTCCCTGGGAGGATGACTCATGCAAGATCATCATCAAAGAGATGACAATGAAAAAGTACAACATGATTGGACTTTTATAAAAATTGTATAAAGAAGCCGGAGATTAACTAGATCAAATCTACACTGATGGGTCATCTAATCCTGTTAATGGCAAGGCTGGTGCAGCATACACTGTAATTAAGGATAATTCTTTGTCATGTTCATAGCAAACGGCACCATACGTTTGTATGCGCTGCGTTTCATACGCCAGCAGTAGATAAACAATAGAGAGCATACAGGACGTCCGCCAAGCTTGGAACCTGCTAGTCATGTATCTTTTATAAGTATTAAAGTCAGTAACCAAGCAATGGCTTTATATCAACCCTACAACCAAGACTTCCTCAGCAACACACAACACCACACTGGCGACGAGGATGAACTGTGAACGCATTTATTTGTTCAGCTCAAAACACAAGGAAGAAGCATGCTGCCTCGCCCCAGAGGAGAAGTCGTGCTGTCTGTGAGCACCATACCAATGCTGTGTGCTATCCAATGCTGTGTGCTACCCAATGCTGTGTGCTAACCAATGCTCTGTGCTAACGAATGCTGTGTGCTACCCAAGCTATGTCCTGATTGAAGCTGTGTACTAGAGGAATCTGCGATATCTGCCGATGTTGTGTACAAAACCCGATGTTTTGTATATGAAACGACACTCTGTGCTACACAATTCATTATGCTGTGAACTGTCTGCTGTGTTGACAGTGCTGAAAGCTCATCAATCAACAACTGCTGTGCCAACCGCTGTGCAGCTGTGAGTAGGAACAACAACACATGTACACAAGGCTAGGTAAGAGGTCAGTTGCTGCTATATTGTGCACTGTTGTGAACTTTTGCATGAAAATGCTTGTGTGCTTTGCAAAATTAAAGTAATTACAGTGAATTCTTAACATATACAGTGCAATAAGTGTTTAGTATTCTGAGGAACATTTAAGTGATAAGTCTACATTTATACAGTAAAAATGGCAAATATACCTCATTTTCCTGCATTTAATCCTGACTGTGACCAGACAAACTTGTCACAGAGGTAGACCAGATGGCTTAAAAGGTTTAAAAATTTGTTGATAGTTTCAGACATCAAAAGTGCTAAAAGAAAGCGTGCCTTTCTACTTCATTATGCAGGTGATTGTGTTTGTGACATCTTTGACACACTGAAAGACACTGGTGGTGCCAAAGATTATGACACTGCCAAAGCCAAATTTACTGAATATTTCAAACCTAGACAAAACACTGCTATGGAAATTATGCATTTCAGGAGAGCCAAGAAACTCTCTAATGAAACTGTAGATCAATACCACACATGTTTACAGGGTTTGGCAACCCATTGTAAGTTTGATGATGTTGACAAAGAAATCAAACAGCAAATAATTGAAATATGTACATCTACACGTCTCCGTCGAAGAGCTCTAGAACTTGTTGATGATGAAAGTTCTCTTACTAAGATACTGGATATTGCTCGTCGAATAGAAGATGCTGCACGTGATGCTCGTGTCATGGAGTGCAGTGCCAACAACGGTTCTGCCACTGTTACTAATAGTGATGAGGTACCTGGTTGATACCTGGTTGATGGGGTTCTGGGAGTTCTTCTACTCCCCAAGCCCGGCCCGAGGCCAGGCTTGACTTGTGAGAGTTTGGTCCACCAGGCTGTTGCTTGGAGCGGCCCGCAGGCCCACATACCCACCACAGCCCGGTTGGTCCGGCACTCCTTGGAGGAATAAATCTAGTTTCCTCTTGAAAATGTCCACGGTTGTTCCGGCAATATTTCTTATGCTTGCTGGGAGGACGTTGAACAACCGCGGACCTCTGATGTTTATACAGTGTTCTCTGATTGTGCCTATGGCACCTCTGCTCTTCACTGGTTCTATTCTACATTTTCTTCCATATCGTTTACTCCAGTACGTTGTTATTTTACTGTGTAGATTTGGTACTTGGCCCTCCAGTATCTTCCAAGTGTATATTATTTGATATCTCTCTCGTCTTCTTTCTAGTGAGTACATTTGGAGGGCTTTGAGACGATCCCAATAATTTAGGTGCTTTATTGCATCTATGCGTGCCGTATATGTTCTCTGTATTCCCTCTATTTCAGCAATCACTCCTGCTCTGAAGGGGGAAGCGAGTACTGAACAGTACTCAAGACGGGACAACACAAGTAACTTGAAGAGTACAACCATTGTGAGGTACGTAAGGTTCAGGGAGGACACCGTGATCATAGAAGATATCATGGTAAACATAACAGCAATTGAGCCAAGAACCACATCACAACTGGAGTCATGGAACAAGACTCAAGCAGTCACAACGACCCACATCAGAGGGTGTCAACAATAAATGTTACAATTGTGGAGGAGACTACCCACACCAAGGTAATGTTTGTCCTGTTCAAGGTAAGAAGTGCTATGAGTGTGGAAAAGTAGGGTCATTTTGGTGCTATGTGTCGTTCCGCACTAAAGAAACCACAGTCAGTAAACAAGAGTACTGTACGAGGATCAGGTCATAGGGGTCGAGGTGGTAAACGCAATATTGCACCTCATATCCAGAATGTTAATAATGTACAAGACAACATGTCATTACAACCAGTCTCAGATGACAGTGAATGTGACTATACTTATGGAGTACAAGCAATCACAGAATGGAATGATCTTCCAAACAACCCAGAGACATGTGTATACATTGCTGGCATTTGTCTCAAGGTTCTCATTGACACCGGATCAAACATTGACACCATTGCTGAGTGCCACTATGAGAAATTTAAAAAACAGTTCCCAAAGCTTGAGAACAAAAATGGCAAAGCCACTGCCTATGCTTCAAAGTTAGCCTTGCCAGTGATTGGAACTTTCAATGCAGAGATTAAGTCAAAGAGTGCAATTCTCATTACTACATTCCATGTTGTTAGGAATGCAAAGGAGTCTCTACTCAGTTACAAGACTTCAACCAAATTGGGGCTACTTCAGCTTTCTAATGCTGTAGCAGTAGAATCTGCAAACAATGTTGATGCTATTGTTGCTGAATTTTCTGATCGATTTGAATCCATAGGTTGTTATACTGATAGCAAAGTACATCTGCATATCAACTAAGATGTAATTCCAGTAGCCCAACCACATTGCCGACAGCCATTCCATACTCGCAAGAAAGTCGATGCCGAACTGGATAGGCTGATGGAACTAGATATCATTGAACCAGTAACAGGCCCAACACCATGGGTAAGCCCAATTGTCACTCCACCAAAGCCGAAGAATCCAGATGAGATACGCATTTGTGTGGACATGCGTGTTCCCAACAAGGCAATAATGCGTGAACGCCATCCTACACCCACTGTAGATGATATGATCTACCGCTTGAATGGTGCAACTGTATTCAGCAAGTTAGATTTAAACAAGGGCTATCATCAGCTTGAACTTGATGATGAGAGTCGCTTCATCACAACGTATACGACACATCGAGGTCTGTACAGGTACAAGCGCCTGAGTTTTGGTATTAACAGTGATGCTGAGCTATTTCAGCATATCATCAGCCAGGTATTGCAAGATATACCTAATGCTGACAACATGTCTGATGACATCATTGTTTATGGCCGAACCCAAGCTGAACATGACAAAGCTCTTCGTGCAACATTGCAACGCTTACGAGAAAAGAATTTGACGCTAAGCCGAGTAAAGTGTGAGATCAATCAACATAAAATTATGTTCTTTGGACATGTACTTAGTGACAAAGGTCTGTCTCCAGATCCTTAAGAAAGTTGCAGATATCAAGAATGCTGCACCTCCTTCAACATCCACTGAAGTACATAGTTTTCTGGGAATGGTAAACTACTGTTCTCGCTTCATTCCAGATTTTGCTACCATTACGAAGCCTCTACGTGAGCTCCTGAAGAAAAATGCATCATAGTACTGGAGTGATATCAAGCAAAATGCATTTGATGCTGTGAAAGATGCATTAGTAGAGAATGCGACTGCTGCGTACTTTGATCCATCAATGAACACTGAGTTAACGGTGGATGCTAGTCCTGTTGGTTTAGGTGCTGTTTTAGCCCAACACAAACCTTGGTCAACCAGACTCCAGAGAAGTAATTGCCGTTCTCTCACAGATGTTGAGCAACGATACAGTCAGACAGAGAAGGAAGCTCTTGCTCTTGTATGGGGCTGTGAACACTTTAATGTGTATCTGCTTGGTGCACCCTTCACCACAATAGTTACTGACCACAAGCCATTGGAGACCATCTTCAATAATCCAAAGTCCAAACCACCAGCTCGCATTGAGAGATGGGCTCTTCGTCTGCAACCATACAACTTTACGGTGAAATACAAGCCGGGTGCAGGCAATCCCGCTGATTACATCAGTCGACATCCTGCCAACAGTTTCACCATCACCAAGCATCAGCAAGTTGCCGAGGAATATGTACACTCTGTAACCTGTGATGCAGTCCCTAAGGCTCTCACTCTTGATGAAATCCGTACTGCAACCCTAGAGGACCCAACTCTGCTAGCAACAGCGGATGCATTGACTAAGAAAAAGTTTCCACGCATCCCACCCTCAGGAATTGACCGAGATGCATTCAAAGCACTTAAAGCATCCAGACCGAATTAAGTGTTATGCAACAACGCGACACCATGCTGCGAGGTACTCGTATCGTCATTCCAGCTGTTCTCCAGCAACGTGCTCTGAAGCTTGCACATCAAGGACACCAAGGTCTTGTTAGGACCAAACAGCTGCTACGAGAAAAGGTGTGGTTTCCTGGCACTGATCGTCAAACAAAGGACATGCAAGATACCTGTGTCCCTTGCCAAGTTGCAGTGGATACTTCAAGACCAACAGCTCTACAACCTTCACCACTACCTGCTGCACCATGGACGGAAGTATCGATGGACTTCTGCGGACCGCTACCAACTGGAGGGTACTTGATGGTAGTCATTGATCACGTTATCCAGAAGTAGAAATCATCACTTCCACATCTGCAAAGGCTGTCATCCCAAAACTTGACAAGATCTTTTCAAACTTTGGCATTCCTGAAGTTGTCAAGACGGACAATGGACCGCCATTCAATGGACAAGACTTCGTCAACTTTGCTGAGCATATTGGATTCAAACACCGCCGTGTGATGCCACTACATCCTCAAGCAAATGGAGAAGTCGAGAGATTCATGCAACCTCTCATGAAAGTGGTAAGCTGTGCTCATGCCGAAGGACGATCCTGGAAACAAGCTATGTATGCTTTTCTCAGGAACTACCGTGCAACACCGCATGGAACACTGAGCAAGTCGCCTGGCGAACTCTAATTTGGACGTCCTATGAGGATCTCACTACCCGTCATGCCAGCCGAGGTAACGGATAAACGTCTCGCTCAGAAGGATGCACTAGCCAAGGACAAAATGTAAATTGCTCATGATCAACGTGGAAAGGCACAATTCATACAGGTTGGAGACACTGTTCTCGTTAAAAAGAAAAAAAGAGGGAAAGCTAGATATGCCGTATGATACAAAACCTTATAAAGTGATTAGTGTAAAAGGAACTATGGTAACAGCGAGTAATAGAGATCATAGTATAACACGTAATATGGCTTATTTCAAAGTGATTCCAACTAGTGTAGAAAATGAAGAAGGGCAAAGTCGTACAAACGATAAAGAAAAAAATAGTTATAACCCGACAAACAATTTATCAAGGGATATTCTTGTATTTAAGGACTCTCGCCCTAAACGTCATGTTAAACGCCCTACGTGATTTGATGATTGTGTTCTCATGTAATGCAAAGTTTTTACTTATTATTCTAAATTAAATTTAATATTGTTTGAATAATGCAGATCTCTAATTCAATATTTTGTAACTTTGTAGTACAGTTTCTTTCATTTTTGTTTGACATTGCATTTGTATTTTTAACATTGAAATCCTGTGTGGTAAAGATTAAGTTGTTTAAATTCTTTGTGTGCTTAATTAATGTTAAATGTATGCAATATCTCTTGATATGTTAATAACTTACTTTGTGTCAATAACTTTGCTTTGTGCTACAAGCATGGTAGACATCCTGTAATCATTCTTTTTAAAGAAAAGGAGGGATGTTATGTTCATAGCAAACGGCACCATACGTTTGTATGCGCTGCGTTTCATACGCCAGCAGTAGGTAAACAATAGAGAGCATACAGGACGTCCGCCAAGCTTGGAACCTGCTAGTCATGTATCTTTTATAAGTAATAAAGTCAGTAACCAAGCAATGGCTTTATATCAACCCTACAACCAAGACTTCCTCAGCAACACACAACATCACACTTTCCAACGCAGAAGTGAAGAAAAAGCGCGTATTGAGAACCATGCCTCTTCAACACAAGCAGAGCTAACTGCCATTGTTATGGCGTTAAGGTTTCTTGAACGGAACACTAATGGTGTAGTGATTTGCATTAATTTAAAAGCAGCACTGCAAAGCCTAAGTAAAAACGGGCAGAAAATCTTGCAATAGTCGCTGATATTAAGAGAGCTGTGAGAGTACTTACCAATCAGGGAAGAGTCATCAAGTTCTGTGGATCCCCTCCCATGTTGGAATATGTGGGAATGAACGAGTAGGTGTGCTGGCTGCTGAAGGCACTGAAGGAGACCATATTGAATACTTCATACCCAAGACTCTACTACAAATTAGAGGTATAATCAGGCAACATCACCGTGACAAGGTAACTGAGGAAAGGAGGATAGAAGCACAAACCAGTGAATCTGTACGCTGGTACAACATGGTTGCAGCTGGCAATCCCAATCATTATGGACAAAGAGGAGGTGGCAGCGGGAGAGAATCAGTAATAGCAAGAATCCGTCTTGGATACAAATATCCATGGAAATACGGAATGGAGACAACAGTTGATCAGCGAAGTTGCAGAATCTGTGATGAGAGTGATGGACACCGGACAGAGTGTTAGTAATGCATTGTCTTTTTGGGTGTCTTAGTGGTGAGGAGCTAGTGGAGTCTGAACCATTTAGCCATGTATAGTGTGGGCGTGTATGGAGTGGGTGATCCCCCCCCCCTTTCAATTTGGTCAATATTGTGTTAAATAATAGGATGTCAAAATGTTAAATATCAATTGCTGGAAATTGAAATAATATGAAATAATTTGTTTCAATAAATGTCTATGTGTAGAATAACAAGCTTGACTTTTTGTTCATGTCCCCTCAAGTAAGAGTTAAGGCTAGAGAAATAACTAGATGAACATGTGAGAGATAACCAAATTAAGCAGTGTTCCTGTCGCATTATTTAAAAGGAATTAAGATTTAGTTTTCAATGACAGGTGGTGGCAGCTTAGAATTAAACATGTAAAGTAAAATTAACATCAATAACAACATTAGCACATCTTAGAATAACATCAGTACATCATAGAAAGAATAACAGCCAGGCTACACTCCCCTACTCTCTACTATTTCTCCACATCACTCTACTCCTCCTCCGTCCTTCTCTCCCTCGTGCCTCACCTCTTCCCGTTCGCTCCCCGTTTTCTATTCACTCTCGCCTCTCTCTACCTCAGTTCCTGCCTCAACCTTCCCCAGGTTCTATCCACGCATCCTTCATCTCTCTTTCTTCCTCCCCTCCTTTCTTTCTTACTTTGCTTTACTTTCTCATCATTACAGAGTAGATAGAAAAAGACAAGATGTCACACGGAGGGCTGCCTTTACCTGTGGCAGAGGGCTGCCTTTACCTGTGGCAGAGGGCTGCCTTTACCTGTGGCAGAGGGCTGCCTTTACCTGTGACGGAGGGCTGCCTTTACCTGTGGCAGAGGGCTGCCTTTACCTGTGACGGAGGGCTGCCTTTACCTGTGACGGAGGGCTGCCTTTACCTGTGACGGAGGGCTGCCTTTACCTGTGACGGAGGGCTGCCTTTACCTGTGACGGAGGGCTGCCGTTATCTGTGGCGGAGGGCTGCCTTTACCTGTGACGGAGGGCTGCCTTTACCTGTGGCGGAGGGCTGCCGTTACCTGTGTCGGAGGGCTGCCTTTACCTGTGACGGAGGGCTGCCTTTACCTGTGACGGAGGGCTGCCGTTATCTGTGGCGGAGGGCTGCCTTTACCTGTGACGGAGGGCTGCCTTTACCTGTGACGGAGGGCTGCCTTTACCTGTGGCGGAGGGCTGCCTTTACCTGTGGCGGAGGGCTGCCTTTACCTGTGGCGGAGGGCTGCCTTTACCTGTGGCGGAGGGCTGCCGTTACCTGTGGCGGAGGGCTGCCGTTACCTGTGGCGGAGGGCTGCCTTTACCTGTGGCGGAGGGCTGCCTTTACCTGTGGCGGAGGGCTGCCGTTACCTGTGGCGGAGGGCTGCCTTTACCTGTGACGGAGGGCTGCCTTTACCTGTGGCGGAGGGCTGCCGTTACCTGTGG
Organism: Procambarus clarkii; assembly: GCF_040958095.1. NCBI lineage: Eukaryota > Metazoa > Arthropoda > Malacostraca > Decapoda > Cambaridae > Procambarus > Procambarus clarkii. The sequence continues at coordinate 27,757,704 of NC_091168.1, read as the reverse complement.
CGGAGGGCTGCCGTTACCTGTGGCGGAGGGCTGCCTTTACCTGTGGCGGAGGGCTGCCTTTACCTGTGGCGGAGGGCTGCCGTTACCTGTGGCGGAGGGCTGCCTTTACCTGTGGCGGAGGGCTGCCTTTACCTGTGGCGGAGGGCTGCCGTTACCTGTGATGGAAGGCTGCCTTTACCTGTGGCAGAGGGCTGCATTTACCTGTGGCAGAGGGCTGCCTTTACCTGGGATGGAGGGCTGCCTTTTCCTGAGACAGGTGGCTACAGGGGACAAATCTACCCCTCCCGAGCACTGCAGGTGCACTCTCTGTGAGCAGCAACTGGGTCGTGACCTCACACACACTACATCATTGAATGTCCAGTCATTAGACCCTTCAGACCTGCCGGTATGAGCTACAGGAGCTTTCCAATCACTTTATTAACTCTGGTGTTCGAGGATAATGCTGCCACAGCTTGTGAGCGTAGACTCTTCTGACAACACGGCCCTGTATGGCTAACCTTCCTCTGTGGTGGGTTTTTCTCTCTTTTTTTCGCATTAGTTAATGATTGCATTACATTTTGCATTACTCTTGACAAACTATGCAACCCTTCACGTAGTCTAGGGGTAGCTGCATAAAGGCACGTAAATAAAGGTACGTATAAAGGTACGTAAATTATTGAATTATTATAAATTAAATAAAGTAGAATTTATGCAGTAAATTATTACTGCATAAAGGTACGTAAATACGAAAATAAAGTATTCAGAAATGTGGGAAGAACTCACTCTGGATACATTGCCTAGATAGAGGATTCATGCACATATTAATCTGTAAAACAGGATGTCTGTTAGTCTGTCTGTGTCCGAGGCTGGAGGCCAGATGTTTGGGGCTAGTCTCACCAAGCATTCCAGGGGTGACAGAGGGACGGTTCTAGAGGGGGTATGAGGTCAATTAAGTGTTGCAACAACTGTAACAGCACCAATTCCAATGGTGGTCACTATTCAGGCTATCAGTTGACGCTAATTAAGTATCTGAGAGTAATTGCCGAAGCTCGACATATCTCAGACGGAGAGAACATGTCTCACGCCACAATCTCCCAACAATAATACATGTGTCTCAGGCCACAATCTCCCAACAATGATACATGTGTCTCCAGTCACTGGGTCGTAGCTGTGCTCCAAGTGTGTGAACACACTCTACAGCTAAACACACTTGAGGTCTCACATCGAAGTTTGTATTGAGTGCTAAAGCCTCTGGGGACTCGATACCCGGAGCCTTTGCCCAATTATCAAAGTAGTAATCAAGTGTTGTGGTGGCGGCACTTATGGGAAGGTTGACGGACAGTCACTCATTAACAAAAATAGATTTGCTCAATAAACTTACTAATATTCTGGGAACGTTCGCTACATTAATCAAGAGCGTCATTGTAAAGGCTTTACATAAGCATAAACGCAGCAGGAATAATTCTTACTGAGCTGTTTTGCTGTGCCACTGAGTCCCGGCCCTCTCACTTATGTACGAAAATGAACTGAATGAACACCTATGAACACTCTGCAGCCCGTCCTCATAAACAAAGGCCAAAAGTTATTCCATCCATCCGCCAAACCCCCTGTTTATGAATGAATAACGGTTTACACACGACTCACAACTGTTGACGTCCGAACACTTCCGGAACAAGTGCTTCACTGACGACTTTTGTTCGAACCACAACGCTGTAAATGCTTCACCCGCGTACTACAAATACAAATAATCGCCAACAGAACCTAAACACCTAACCTAAACAGGGGCTAAATATGTACAATATGGTAATATCAAATAATATAAATTAATATTTGAGATAATTTCTGTTTTGAATGAACAGCATGTTAAAATTTATGAATGCATCTTTGGGATCGACCGCTGGATGGAATGGACTTGGTCTGAGGACGGGTTACACTCTAACATCAACTTCCCGCAACACTCACAGTAACAAGGGACGTCGATCAGGGTCACAACTCTACTCTCGTGAAATAATCAACACCTTGAAATACATAAAGACAATTAATGACGCTAAATATTCACACAACAATAATTTTCTGGAATTAATAGGACAATAATTACTTATACAAGTCACAAAGACACAAATTATCACTAACAGTGTCTCCACTATGGACATATAGACATATGTCATATGTCTCCACTTCATGGAGACATATGACAATTCCTGAAGTAAATAGTAACTGAAGAAATAATAGATTATGGAATTAATACCGGTCACCGAGACCATAACTACCCATTGATATGGCTAGTTATTACAAGTCACTGTCTTGAAGTCACTGGCTACCTCAAGTCACTGGCTTCCTCAAGTCACTGGCTTCCTCAAGTCACTGGCTACCTCAAGTCACTGGCTTCCTCAAGTCACTGGCTACCTCAAGTCACTGGCTTCCTCAAGTCACTGGCTTCCTCAAGTCACTGGCTTCCTCAAGTCACTGGCTTCCTCAAGTCACTGGCTTCCTCAAGTCACTGGCTTCCTCAAGTCACTGGCTACCTCAAGTCACTGGCTACCTCAAGTCACTGGCTACCTCAAGTCACTGGCTTCCTCAAGTCACTGGCTTCCTCAAGTCACTGGCTTCCTCAAGTCACTGGCTTCCTCAAGTCACTGGCTTCCTCAAGTCACTGGCTACCTCAAGTCACTGGCTACCTCAAGTCACTGGCTTCCTCAAGTCACTGGCTTCCTCAAGTCACTGGCTTCCTCAAGTCACTGGCTTCCTCAAGTCACTGGCTTCCTTAAGTCACTGGCTACCTCAAGTCACTGGCTACCTCAAGTCACTGGCTTCCTCAAGTCACTGGCTTCCTCAAGTCACTGGCTTCCTCAAGTCACTGGCTACCTCAAGTCACTGGCTACCTCAAGTCACTGGCTACCTCAAGTCACTGGCTACCTCAAGTCACTGGCTACCTCAAGTCACTGGCTACCTCAAGTCACTGGCTTCCTCAAGTCACTGGCTACCTCAAGTCACTGGCTTCCTCAAGTCACTGGCTTCCTCAAGTCACTGGCTTCCTCAAGTCACTGGCTTCCTCAAGTCACTGGCTTCCTCAAGTCACTGGCTTCCTCAAGTCACTGAGACAAGGATGATATCAATGCTGTAACACCTTATGACTCACTAAGACTACCCTATTCACTGAAACATATAATCACAACGAAAAGACACAGGTCACTGAGCCCTATAACTGTGTGTGGGAGTAGGCTCACCCTTGTGTACCTGAACCAGAGTCCAAGAGTCCGGCTTGATGGACTGACAGATGATGTAGGTCACCTCAATCTTTCAACTTCCCGCACTGTTCCGGGCATACAATATACCTGATCGCTCGGTCGATCACTATAAGACCGACACGAGGCAACTCGAACGAACTGGTAGAGATAGTTACTTGCAGAACTGGCTGGCCATCGATCATTCCACGTTGTATTCAGAGTAGTTGACAGCTGAGGTCATGGACTTAAGGAATCCACTGACACGCCGAAGTAGACTCGAGGAATGTGTGGGTGGCGGCGGCCTGCTTCACTATCACCGCAAATGCTTACACCTCGCGTAATACCCACGTGCGCGGGTGCTCGTTGATGTGGCGCGGGTACGTGGTTGCTACAATGAAGACAGCTGGCGCACGCGCGTGTGAGAGACAGTACAGACGGCGCACGCTTGAGACAGCTAGACAGGTGGCGGGAAGCGACAGAGGACAGATGAGCACAAACAGCAACGTCCAACACGAAGCTGGACGTTGCTGTTTGGACGGCTCAGACGACCTAGAGCTTGTGTGTTAGTACACTTCTGGGCTGTTAGACCCGGCACTCAAGGGCAGGTTCAACTCTCAACTCGGCACTCAAGGGCAGGTTCAACTCTCAACACGGTCGGGCAACTTGTCCAGATCAACCCCAGTCTTTTCACATAACCACCAGAGATGATTTGTATAGTCTCCCATCACCTGGGCGACCTTCAACCCCTTCGTTATTTGAAGATAACACTGATATAACGCGTTCACACCCTGACACAGTCCGTTACTCCTGGTGCTGTCACGCTGCTGTTGTTGGTTTAGATTCAGCTACTTAGAATCTAAAAGTTCCAAGTAGCACGGGCTATGGTGAGCCCGTAATCACTGGACTGTCACGTGGTACAATCTGTTTATAACACAACTCTACAACAACGCCTCACTAAGACAACTTCAAGTCAAGGAAATTGCCCGTAACGCGATTCTAATGGCGAGCGGCAGTATCTTGAATGCAGAGTGCAGAGACTTAGACTTAACAGAGTTCCTGGAGCGATCACAACTAATTAGAGTGAATGAGCTACGAAACACGTCCGAATGAAGTGGACTCAGAGTGAGGCCTTGAGTACCACGCTGTTCAGAGTAGCGTGTGAGTCTTTTGTTAACAGACTAAATGATGCCTGAACCAATAGCAAACGATCACAGATGGCAATGGCAAGCCATTAGACAAGTCTACTTGATGGGATGGAAAAGACCTGGAGACGTGGGTAAGACCTGAGTTGACGCCAGCTGACCTTGTGACTTGAGCCTTTCCTGGCTAGGCCACCTCCACTACCTCCTGACTCCTTCCTCACTCTAAACCTCTAGAATACCGAGTTGAACTGATGGCTTAAATAATCTCTTCTGGATGCTCGGAGAATGGGTATGCAACGGCCACTGCAATACCATCAATCTGTTCAGGCAATGGGCTGTCCGTAGACACCAAACAAGGCTGACCTGTACCCAAGGAGATTGAACCATGCATTGTTGCATGTGCACTCTGGAGACTGCACGCTGGCTACTACGCAGCATGCACTCACGTTGCACTCTTATGACAGCCGTGAAATTCCACTCTCTCACAAGGGGTCAAGGTTAGCCTCAATGACTTCTTCATGGACCTGATGAAGTCAGTGAAGGCAAACGTGGCGAATCAGGTTTTCTGATGACAGATTGGCATTCAGGAGGTGGCCCAGCATTGTGGAGGTGGCCCAGCATTGTGGAGGTTGCCCAGGATTCTGGAGGTGGCCCAGCATTGTGGAGGTGGCCCAGCATTCTGGAGGTGGCCCAGCATTCTGGAGGTGGCCCAGCATTGTGGAGGTGGCCCAGCATTGTGGAGGTGGCCCAGCATTGTGGAGGTGGCCCAGGATTCTGGAGGTGGCCCAGCATTCTGGAGGTGGCCCAGCATTCTGGAGGTGGCCCAGCATTCTGGAGGTGGCCCAGCATTCTGGAGGTGGCCCAGCATTCTGGAGGTGGCCCAGCATTCTGGAGGTGGCCCAGCATTCTGGAGGTGGTCCAGCATTCTGGAGGTGGTCCAGCATTCTGGAGGTGGTCCAGCATTCTGGAGGTGGCCCAGCATTCTGGAGGTGGCCCAGCATTCTGGAGGTGGCCCACCATTCTGGAGGTGGCCCAGCATTCTGGAGGTGGCCCAGCATTCTGGAGGTGGCCCATGATTCTGGAGGTGGCCCATGATTCTGGAGGTGGCCCATGATTCTGGAGGTGGCCCATGATTCTGGAGGTGGCCCATGATTCTGGAGGTGGCCCAGCATTCTGGAGGTGCAACCTTTTGGGTTCTACCCCCACCTAGTGTATTGATGTATTACGCACTCTCCTGAGTGCTGTGTCAAGATCTGAGTGTGTGCTTAAGACGAGACGTACATCTCAAAGACTAATGCAGCTGCAATACTCAGGATCCAATACTCTTATCCTTCTTGACCTCCTAAAGAGGTCAAGATCCAATCCCTCCTTTAGGATAAGAGGATTGGATCCTGGGTAACAGCCGCCTTAGTGGTTAAGATGCAAGTCTCGTCCTAACCACACACTCAGACCTTGACGAAGCACTCAGGAGAGTGCGAAAGACTTGGTGTAATTTATTTACATAAATTTCACAAATACATATATGTGGGTTTTTATCCCTTGTTATTGTGTGTGTGAGAAGACATTATTACCAGTACTTAGTTGATGATGTTATTGTTGTGTTGAGGCTGTTGACATTGATGTTGTTGTTATTGTTGATGTTGATAAAGTTATTGTTGTTGTTGACGATGTTGCCTTTGTTGTTGTTGTTGCCGTTGATGTTGTTGACGATGACGTTGCTGTTGTTATTGACGTCATTGATCCTCTTGGAGGATCCTACAATCCTCCTCTGTCACAACTCGTCTCATTAATTTCGCGTCCTCCGCGAACATCACCATATAGGACTCGACTCCTGTAGACAAGTCATTCACGTATATTAGCAACAGTCCCAGCACCGAGCCTTGAGGTATTCCACTCGTTACTGTTCGTCAGTCTGACTTCTCGCCTCGTGACTGTTACTCTCTGGCTCCTGCCTGTTAGGTAGTTCCTTACTCATGCTAGGGCCTTTCCGTTTAGTCCCGCCTGCCTCTCAGGTTTGAATAGCAGTCTCCAGTGCGGTACTGTGTCAAACGCTTTTTGGCAGTCCAGAAATATGCAGTCTGCCCATCCTTCTCTGTCCTGCCTTATTCTTGTTACTTTATCATAGATTTCCAGAAGGTTTGTTAGGCATGATTTCCCTTGTCTGAACCCATGTTGGTGTTTGTTTACATACCTAATGTTCTCTTAGTTTGTGACCAGTCTTGACCTGATTATTCTTTCAAGTAATTTACAGGTGATTGTCAGTGCTACTGGTTCGTAGTTAAGTGCCTCTTCCCTATCTTCTTTCTCGAAAATTGGTATCACATTTCTTCCTTCCAGCAACGGGGCAACTCTCCCATCGTAAGTGACCATTATAGATCCTTGCTAGAGGCATGCAGAGGGCCTGCACTGCCTCTTTTAGTATCCACGGTAATACATTGTCTAGTCCAACTGCTGTAGTTTCATTCAGTGTTGTTGCAGTACCTCCTCTGCTGTCACTAATATATCCGCTAGTCTCTCATCTAATCTTGTATGTGTCATGTTAAATGACACTATATAAGGATTTTGTGTTTTTTGTGTCGTGAGTTTTGCCTCAGACATATTAAGGAGGACGTCTTGATGGTACATGAAGGTTACTGACTCCTAATCTAAAGCTGTGACAATTTGTCACAGCTTTAGATAAGGAATCAACAAGCTTTATAGGTATACCTTCAAGAGGGGGAGCTTGAGAGACCAGTTGTGCTTGAGGCCAAAGACCTCGTGTCATCAGCCTATACTACAAAATATAATTGATATATTCATAATATATAACTCAAAGATCAGAGGCCAGGAGGCGCTGCTCCTTCAACATCCTGACTCACACAAGGAGCAGGGTCACCCATCCAGACACCACCTCAGCTAACACAGTAACCACAGCGTTGCTCCTTACTCTTGTTACATTGATGCAATGATACAATAAGCAACAACGTTTAAAAGACGTCGTGCTTGCATTGTGTGATGGGATGAATATATCTGACGTCATTACAGGACATCACGTGATGGGAAAATTGACGACGGTGCAATCGAGGCGAGTTTCCGACCCACTGCTTCACGGGGGTTTGAACCAGCAGTGTCAGGGCTGAAAAGCATTTGACATCTATCATATTACTCATTGTTATTGTGGGTCTGATCGTCGCCACACACCATAACTCATCACCACTATAACTCATCACCACTAACTCATCACCACCATAACTCATCACCACTATAACTCACCACCATAACTCACCACCACCATAACTCACCACCATAACTCATCACCACTATAACTCATCACCACTATAACTCATCACCACCATAACTCATCACCACCATAACTCATCACTATAACTCATCACCACCATAACTCATCACCACCATAACTCATCACCACCATAACTCATTACCACCATAACTCATCACCACCATAACTCATCACCACTATAACTCATCACCACCATAACTCATCACCACCATAGCTCATCATCACCATAACTCATCACCACTATAACTCATCACCACCATAACTCATCACCACTATAACTCATCACCACCATAACTCATCACTACTATAACTCATCACCACCATAACTCATCACCACCATAACTCATCACCACCATAACACCATCACCACCATAACTCATCACCACTATAACTCATCACTACTATAACTCATCACCACCATAACTCATCACTACTATAACTCATCACCACCATAACTCATCACCACTATAACTCATCACCACCATAACTCATCACCACCATAGCTCATCATCACCATAACTCATCACCACTATAACTCATCATCACCATAACTCATCACCACCATAACTCATCACCATCATAACTCATCACCACCATATCTCATCACCACCATAACTCATCACCACTATAACTCATCACCACTATAACTCATCACCACCATAACTCATCACTACTATAACTCATCACCACCATAACTCATCACCACCATAACTCATCACCACCATAACTCATCATCACCATAACTCATCACCACCATAACTAATCACCACTATAACTCATCACCACTATAACTCATCACCATCATAATTCATCACCACTATAACTCATCACCACCATAACTCATCACCACTATAACTCATCACCACCATAACTCATCACCACTATAACTCATCACCATCATAATTCATCACCACTATAACTCATCATCACCATAACTCATCACCACCATAACTCATCACCACTATAACTCATCACCACTAACTCATCACCACCATAACTCATCACCACTATAACTCATCACCACTATAACTCATCACCACCATAACTCATCACCACTATAACTCATCACCACCATAACTCATTACCACCATAACTCATCACCACCATAACTCATCACCTCCATAACTCATCACCACCATAACTCATCACCACCATAACTCATCACCACCATAACTCATCACCTCCATAACTCATCACCACCATAACTCACCACCACACAAGCCACTATACCAGAGAACAATATGTAACTGTACAACATAGTACATTACACCACTTGTTATATCTTGAGACTAAGGCTACAGATATACACACCAAGAGGCAACCACACCACCAAGAGGCAACCACACCACCAAGAGGCAACCACACCACCAAAAGACAACCACACCACCAAGAGACAACCACACCACCAAGAGGCAACCACACCACCAAGAGACAACCACACCACCAAGAGAAACAACCACACCACCAAGAGAGACAACCACACCACCAAGAGACAACCACACCACCAAGAGACAACCACACCACCAAGAGACAACCACACCACCAAGAGAGACAACCACACCACCAAGAGACAACCACACCACCAAGAGACAACCACACCACCAAGAGACAACCACACCACCAAGAGAAACAACCACACCACCAAGAGAGACAACCAAACCACCAAGAGAGAACCACACCACCAAGAGAGACAACCACACCACCAAGAGAGACAACCACACCACCAAGAGAAACAACCACACCACCAAGAGAGACAACCACACCACCAAGAGAGACAACCACACCACCAAGAGAGACAACCACACCACCAAGAGAAACAACCACACCAACAAGAGAGACAACCACACCACCAAGAGAGACAACCACACCACCAAGAGAGACAACCACACCACCAAGAGAAACAACCACACCACCAAGAGAGACAACCACACCACCAAGAGAGACAACCACACCACCAAGAGAGACAACCACACCACCAAGAGAAACAACCACACCAACAAGAGAGACAACCACACCACCAAGAGAGACAACCACACCACCAAGAGAGACAACCACACCACCAAGAGAGACAACCACACCAACAAGAGAGACAACCACACCACCAAGAGAGACAACCACACCACCAAGAGAGACAACCACACCACCAAGAGAGACAACCACACCACCAAGAGACAACCACACCACCAAGAGAGACAAACACACCACCAAGAGAGACAACCACACCACCAAGAGAGAACCACACCAACAAGAGAGACAACCACACCACCAAGAGAGAACCACACCACCAAGAGAGACAACCACACCACCAAGAGACAACCACACCACCAAGAGAGACAACCACACCACCAAGAGAGAACCACACCACCAAGAGAGACAACCACACCACCAAGAGACAACCACACCACCAAGAGACAACCACACCACCAAGAGACAACCACACCACCAAGAGAGACAACCACACCACCAAGAGAGACAACCACACCACCAAGAGAGACAACCACACTACCAAGAGACAACCACACCACCAAGAGACAACCACACCACCAAGAGACAACCACACCACCAAGAGACAACCACACCACCAAGAGAGAGACAACCACACCACCAAGAGACAACCACACCACCAAGAGACAACCACACCACCAAGAGACAACCACACCACCAAGAGACAACCACACCACCAAGAGACAACCACATCATCAAAATATCGTCTCTACTGTACCATCTGTTTAAAAGTAAAGTTCCGAAGTTTTCAGATAATCTGTTAATTAAAGTTTAGTAAGTGTGGAATGATAATTCTTATACCTGACTCTATACGTTTATAGTAACGTATAGGAGCCTAATCTGAACACCCGCGGCGTCCTCTGCCTCAAGCACGCTCCCTCACCCTTCACCAACCCCACCCATAAGTTCCCTATAAGTTTTCACCTCTTTTTATTTCAATTTTGTCAGAGCCCCAATTCGCCGCTGCGGACTTAAAGAGTTCATATGGGAAAAAATCTGCGTTGTCGTCTTATAGGAAGAAAAATACTCTCAAACATGTTAAGAAATTCTTATGGAGAAAATACCCTCTCTACTATACCAACAGTTTAAGAGTAAAGTTATGTTCAGATGTTTCCCATTTTCAGAGAATCTGTTAATTAGGAGTTTGTTAAGTAATTCCCAGTGTCAGAAGTTTTTGAATTTGACTCTATAAGTTTGTAAGTAGTTTCGCTACTAATCATCCAATTTTCCTGAAATTTAAAACAACCATAATTTAGATGTAGTAAATGAGATCAAAGCAGTTACCGAGCTCCGGCTCTTGTACTCCGCCTTAGTTCGCTCTTGTAAGTTCGTTATTAACAGGTCAATTCCCATGAGAATTAAAATATAGTTAATTCAGATGCATTAAAAAAAGTAGAGATACTGAGCCTCAGCTCCCGTCCTCCGCCTTAGTTGTCTCTTATAACTTCGTTATTAACAGCGCCATTTCCTTGAGATTTAAAACAGTTATTACGGACGTAGTAAATAGGATTCTGTGTGTTCCATGAGACGAAGTCTTACGCTTTCTTACAAGTTTACTCCATTCCTTACATATTCTTATGCATTCTCTGCACTTCTTGTTACACGTTCGCCATGTTCTTAAATATTCACCAAATGTTCATTCCATATTTTCATGTTCTCCCCATGTTCTTATAAATTTTGTTTCTTGAGTTCCAAACAACTTGTTACAGGTTCTTTCATGTTCTTTACGTTATTCATGTTTTCTACACGTTCAAATAATGTTATTTGTTTTCTTTGCAACTTTTTACATGTTCTCGTATTTTTTTTTTAACCAAAGTGTACTAAGACAACTTTTACCAAGTCTTCTCTCTCTCTCTCTCTCTCTCTCTCTCTCTCTCTCTCTCTCACACACACATATCCATCAGGTAATAAATCTAAGACTGACATACAGACTGAGACAGACAGACTTTAAAAAAGTCAATTCATTCTGTAACGTAACATTCTTTAAAACTTTTCGTAACTTATTTTTGTATCAAACGCATGTCAATGCATTTCTCTTTATCAACTTAATATCTCTTACTCACACTGTTCTTAAACAAAACTACACTTTATGCTGTAAGAACTTAACTAAATCAATCTTCATTCACCTGAAAATAGTCAAGTGCATCATCTTTGCATCACCTGTGCATCTTCTTTGCATCATTTTTTTACTAAAAATAACTCATCTTACGTTTAACGTTTAAAAAATTAGTCAAGAGTAACTTTCTTCGTAAAATTTATAAACTAAAGTTACTTTATAAGACATCTTTACGCTTCAAATGATACACTCAGAGACATCAAGGATAATCTCAAAGATATCAAGACATCCTCACATTTGTATCCTTCGAGTACTACACTTCCCATTCAATCAATCAACCAACAACCACACTTTCCACTCAATCAACCCTCAACCACACTCCCCACTCAATCAATCAACCCACAACCACACTCCCCACTCAATCAATCAACCCACAACCACACTTCCCACTCAATCAATCAACCCACAACCACACTACCCAATCAACCAATCAACCCACAACCACATTACCCTATCAACCAATGAAGCCACAACCCCATTACCCTCTCTACCAATCAACCCACAACCACATTACCCTCTCAACCAATCAACCCACAACCACATTACCTTCTCAACCAATCAACCCAAAACCACATTACCCTCTCAACCAATCAAGCCACAACCCCATTACCCTCTCAACCAATCAACCCACAACCACATTACCCTTTCAACCAATCAACCCACAACCACATTACTCTCTCAACCAATCAACCCATAACCACATTACCCTCTAAACCAATCAACCCATAACCACATTACCCTCTCAACCAATCAACCCACAACCACATTACCCTCTCAACCAATCAACCCACAACCACATTACCCTCTCAACCAATCAACCCACAATCACATTACCCACTCAACCAATCAACCCACAACCACATTACTCTCTCAACCAATCAACCCACAGCCACATTACTCTCTCAACCAATCAACCCACAACCACATTACCCTCTCAACCAATCAACCCACAACCACATTACTCTCTCAACCAATCAACCCACAACCACATTACTCTCTCAACCAATCAACCCACAACCACATTACCCTCTCAACCAATCAACCCACAACCACATTACCCTCTCAACCAATCAACCCACAACCACATTACCCTCTCAACCAATCAACCCACAACCACATTACTCTCTCAACCAATCAACCCACAACCACATTACTCTCTCAACCAATCAACCCACAACCACATTACTCTCTCAACCAATCAACCCACAACCACATTACTCTCTCAACCAATCAACCCACAACCACATTACCCTCTCAACCAATCAACCCACAACCACATTACCCTCTCAACCAATCAACCCACAACCACACTCCCCACTCAACCAATCAACCCACAACCACATTACCCTCTCAACCAATCAACCCACAACCACATTACCCTCTCAACCAATCAACCCACAACCACACCCACTTTCTAAAAACCACGAACAAAAATGAATGCATAATTTTGAACTCTTGATAAATGGCTTCTTGGAGAGCACAAGCAAAACTCTTCATTAACTGCCTTGTTTGGTGGCCTTACAGGGGCTGGTAGTTCAATGGTCTTCTAGGGTGATGTAGCCTGGAGAGTCAGAGCTCACGATCGACCTTGTCTGAGGGTGTGGCTTAGCATCCTCTCACACCGCAGCAGTCATTAAAGGTGTCGTGGGCTATCTTCAGGCATTATACGCACTGATATATATTAATGATAGCGGCCTGTTATCAGGCGTTGCGAGACACGATAGCACGCTGGATGCCGGATGCGGGAGGGGGGGGGGGGGGGGGGGGGGGCGGTGAATGTGAGGGGGGGGGAGAGAGAGAATGGGGGTGTGGTTAGAGGGGGGAGGGGATGGTAGGAGTACAGGCCTTGGGCCAAATTCACGAAGAACTTACGCACGTACTTAAGAACGTTTTTTTTTCTTAGCATCTTCGTAGCGGCTACGTCCGGATTCAGGTATGCATTTAAGAATGAAAATCTTCGTAAGTACACCTCGCGCTAAGAGCGCTCTAGACCAGTTGTAGCTTTACTTAAGCTGGATATAACTCAAATTTCCTCTACAACACAAACCGGAGGATCAATCTATACAAATAACAATGTAAATGTTCGTTTGTGCATGACCGCTAATCTCCGAAAGTTCTTCACCGATTGCTTTAAAATTTTCACACAACGTTCCATTCGCATCCGAGCAGCTTTTTATATACATATTATATAGATGTCTCGTTTGTGACGGGGAAAAAAACATGCTTTTTGAGAAAACTGAGTTTTTCATGTGTTTTTCATGTGAGGGGGAAATCTTCGAAACCTCTTTACTGATTACTTTGACATTTTGACACAACGTTGCATTCGAATAGGCGCTTTTTCATATACCTACTATATACATGCCTCACCTGTGACAGGAAAAAACATGTTTTTTTTTTTTTAAAAACATCGCCATCTGTTGGACGTAAGAGCAACACACACTGTAATCTACGAAAGTTCTTCACCGATTGCTTTGAAATTTTGATACTACGTTCCATTCGAATATGCGCGTGTTTTTATATACCTACTATATAGATGCCACACCTATATTTACCGACAGGTAAAAACATGCTTTTTTGAAAAACAGCTCCATCTGTGAAATTTCATGGATTTCGATTTATTTTAATTTTGATTTAATTATTTTGTGTGACATTGCGTTGGAATCGAGATGTGTTGTTTACCATACGTTCATTTCGTAAGTATAATTATAGATGCTACACCTGTGACAGTTGACCACATTCGTTTAAGAACCAGCGCCATCTATTGCATGTAAGAGCAACACACACTATACTAAATATGTTACGATTCCATTTCAATGTTTCCGATTGCATAAATTTAATTTTCATAGATTTCGATTTTCATTTTCATTTAATTATTTTGTGTGACATTGCATTAGAATTGAGCTGTGTTGTTTACCATACCGTTCATTTTGTGAGTATAGTTTATTTTTTATATTTTCATTGTTTTTCATTTCGTTTTTTAACTGTTTTTCTTATATTTCAGGGATGGGAACATCAGATCATTTGATGTTCCCAATTTTCTGATGAGAACATCAGATCTTTTGGGAATGCATCAGACGAGGGAGTGGGGAATGTTGGGGAGGACCAGGCCATGGGAGTGGTGGATGGAGGGGAGGACGAGGGGACAGGGGAGGGGGAATGGTGGGGAAGACGAGGGGATGTGGGAGTTGGGGATGGAGGGAACAGGAGAATGGAGAATGGTGGGGAGGACAAAGGGACAGGGGAGGGGGGGGGGAATGGTTTAGAGGACAGGGGGAGTGGGGAATGGTTGGGAGGACGAGGGGACGTGGCGGGGGGGGGGGGGGGTAATGGTGGGGAGGACGGGGGGACAGAGGGTACAGCTAGTAAATATATATTACAATATATGTATATTTCATTCTTGCAGGCTATATTACAATATTATTTTATTTTTCTAGATTAACAATACAATATGGTGTTGCTGTACACGGATCCAAATAAGTTATCACCAATTGGTGAGGCAGCTATTTATTTGAGGAATGTTTATTTTATTTATCTTATAAGCTGAGCCTCATTTACCTAAGCCTTATAAGCTTACCTTATATATACCTTTTATTTACCTATTCATTAGATCTGAAGTCACTGATAACAGGGGCAATCACAGATATAGTGTTAGAGAGTATGTTTGGTCAACATTACTAACATTACATATCAATATGAGATCTTACTGATCCATGGTTATGATTTATGATTTAATATAATACTGGTAATAATAATAATAATAAAAGCTATAATTTTAAACCTTTATTACTGATTTTTTTTATTAACAAGCTTAGGTATACACAGCAATGTGCTCCTACCCTATTCTATATGAAAGATTACACAGTGTAAATCAGAAACTAGCTACAAGCTCATCCAACATCCTCACCTCACAGGATGGTTAGTCATACATGGAATCAGGGGAGAAAATACCTGTCTCAATAAAAACAAAAACAAATCAACTGCTAAACAACAACTTCACGATTTTCACACGAGGTAAACACTGAATCATGTAACATTATATTATAATTACCCCTACCAGTTTCTACAAGACTTCTCTCAAACAATATAAATATATTTTTTAACAAGCTTAGGTATATGCAGCAATGTGCTGCTTCCCTATTCTGTATGATCTATAACACAGTGTAGATCATAAACTAGCTACAAGCTTATCCAGCGTCCCCACCTCACAGGACGGCCAGTCGTACATGGAATCAGGAGAGAACAAGAAATGTAAGGCTGATCTATTAGCCTCCACTGGCAAAATCTGGGTACAGCCAATCTTCCAATATTCCTGAGTGTATGAAGTAATTACAGAGCTCAAAGTGCCTCATACCATTTGGTCTGAAGTCACTGATAACAGGGCAATCACAGATATAGAGTTGGAGAGAATGTCATCTCAAGTAGGACTGAAACCAGATGTTTTTTCATCTAGAGGTTTATAAACACATGGAACAGCCTACCCGCTGAACTCGTAAATGCCAAAATCTACATAGAAAATATCATTATGAAAATTGGCGGGACCTTTTAACACGCCGCCGGCTTTCTGTCCTCGTCGAAGCCACTGGATAGTTAGTCGCCCTTGGGTAAATTCAGGTAAATATATACAATAATTGACAGTGCAAGATTCTCAATCTTCCGAGAGACAATGAAAGCTAAACAATATCTATTAGAATTACCTAGTAAACAAAAACTGTAAAATATTTATTTACTACAATGTCGGTGCGGACTGTATAAGTTGAAAAAACATAGTTTTTCTTCGAAATATACTAATTTTATAAGAAAATTCGGCGTAAATAGGTGGCAAGTGGGTTCTGATAAGCCAGCGTCGTGATCGGCTAACTCTTTAAGATAAAGAATGTTGCCTGCTCTCAGATTTGCCAAACGAAAAGCCCTAGTGACATCTAGCGAGGCGTAAGTGAACTACTTGAAAGTTGCTAAAATCTTCGCAAGTACACTTTCCTGAATCGCATGTAGGCACGTTCTTAGCCGGTACTTAAGAACCTTCGAAGCACGCCTAGTTACGAAGACATACATGGAACCTCGTGAATCTAGGTCTTTGTGCCTAATTGCTCGATGTGCTATTGTTGAAGGACCGAAATTTGGTTGCTAGTTTTGTGACCTTAAAATCTCAGCTACACCCTAGTACATTCCCTCCCATCCTCCCCCCCCCCCTCCCAGCAAAACAGCAACGGGGTTGTTCAAGTACATCTTGAAGACATACGTGACCTGAGGCCCAGAGTTCATCATCTAAGGAAAGCTTTCTACCCTCAATGGTAACGAATTAATGTTCCTTCCCCCCCACCTCTCTCTCTCTCCGCCCCCTCCCTCCTCCATCTACACTTATCCATCCTCCCCCCCATCCTCCACCCACCCTAGTCTGTTAACCACCACCTACTGATCCACCAATCACTACCTTCCCCCCTCCCCCCCCCTCCATCAGCTACCACCCACCCTCAACCCCACCATCCATCACTCCCCCCCCCTCCCTCCAACCACACAACACTGCATGCCAATTGAGACATGATAATGGCTACACCACCGGTGTTGTTGAATACTTAACACCTTGGCTACACCACCGGTGTTGTTGAACACTTAACACCTTGGCTACACCACCGGTGTTGTTGAATACTTAACACCTTGGCTACACCACCGGTGTTGTTGAATACTTAACACCTTGGCTACACCACCGGTGTTGTTGAACACTTAACACCTTGGCTACACCACCGGTGTTGTTGAATAGTTAACACCTTGGCTACACCACCAGTGTTGTTGAATACTTAACACCTTGGCTACACCACCGGTGTTGTTGAACACTTAACACCTTGGCTACACCACCGGTGTTGTTGAATAGTTAACACCTTGGCTACACCACCGGGTGTTGTTGAACACTTAACACCTTGGCTACACCACCGGGTTACCTGGTTGATACCTGGTTGATGGGGTTCTGGGAGTTCTTCTACTCCCCAAGCCCGGCCCGAGGCCAGGCTCGACTTGTGAGAGTTTGGTCCACCAGGCTGTTGCTTGGAGCGGCCCGCAGGCCCACATACCCACCACAGCCCGGTTGGTCCGGCACTCCTTGGAGGAATAAATCTAGTTTCCTCTTGAAAATGTCCACGGTTGTTCCGGCAATATTTCTTATGCTTGCTGGGAGGACGTTGAACAACCGCGGACCTCTGATGTTTATACAGTGTTCTCTGATTGTGCCTATGGCACCTCTGCTCTTCATTGGTTCTATTCTACATTTTCTTCCATGTCGTTCACTCCAGTACGTTGTTATTTTACTGTGTAGATTTGGTACTTGGCCCTCCAGTATCTTCCAGGTGTATATTATTTGATATCTCTCTCGTCTTCTTTCTAGTGAGTACATTTGGAGGGCTTTGAGACGATCCCAATAATTTAGGTGCTTTATTGCGTCTATGCGTGCCGTATATGTTCTCTGTATTCCCTCTATTTCAGCAATCTCTCCTGCTTTGAAGGGGGAAGTGAGTACTGAGCAGTACTCAAGACGGGACAACACAAGTGCCTTGAAGAGTACAACCATTGTGATGGGATCCCTGGATTTGATCCCATCACAATGGTTGTACTCTTCAAGGCACTTGTGTTGTCCCGTCTTGAGTACTGCTCAGTACTCACTTCCCCCTTCCCCCTTCCCCCCCTTCCCCGGGTGTTGTTGAACACTTAACACCTTGGCTACACCTATCACAACATCTGACTGCCACCTTCACAATTTCCCCCCCCCCTGTTTACCCCCCTTCCCTTCTCTCCCCCTTACTTCCCCTCTCTCTCTCTCTCTCTCTCTCTCTCTCTCTCTCTCTCTCTCTCTCTCTCTCTCTCTCTCTCTCTCTCTCTCTCTCTCTCTCTCTCCCTCCCTCCCTTCCCCCCCCCCCCTCTCTCTCTCTCTCTCTCTCTCTCTCCCTCCCTTCCCCCCTCTCTCTCTCTCTCTCTCTCTCTCTCTCTCTCTCTCTCTCTCTCTCTCTCTCTCTCTCTCTCTCTCTCTCTCCCTCCCTCTTCCTCCATGTTCCACCTCGTACCAGTTTCAAGAAGGGGGAATATAACAACCATTGTTCTCGTTATTATCATTATCGTTAATGCTCAGAGAGTAATTACTCACACTCACATGATCGTTAATACACCGAGTTGTCGAGAGCGAGTGCCTGAGGAAACACCCCGTGCGTAGGTTCGAATCCTCACTCGGGCTCCGACGGATGTTTTCATTGTCGTTAATGTTTTGTTGAACGTTGTCACTTTCGCGGCCAATGTTGGGGGAATGTTGCTGTTTGGTCCGTTGACTAGCACTGGGGTTGGTTATTAAGGGTAGGTTAGGGTAGGGTTAGTTAGGCTAGGGTAGGTTAGGGTATAGTTTGGTAGGTAAGGGTAGGGTTAGTTAGGTTAGGGTAGGTTAGGGTAGAGTAGGGTAGGGTTGAGTAGGTTTGGGTAGATTAGGGTTGGTTAGGGTAGGGTAGTTTAGATTATCTTACGTTTGATTAAGAAGGATTAGTTTTAGATTAGGTTAGGTTAAGTTAGGTAAGATTAGGCAATGTTAAGTTAGCTTAGGTTAAATATTATATATTAGGCTAGGCTAAGATGAATTAGATAAATTTAGATTATGTTAGGTTAAGTTAGGTTAGATTAGTTTGCTTTAGATTAGGTTAGGTAATGTTAAGGTAGGTTAGATTAGATTAGATTAGATAAAGTTAGGTCAAACTAATTTAGATTACGTTAGACTAAGTTAGGATAAGTTAGGTTGTATTAGGTGTTCAATACTATGTTTCCCGACCCACAAGCCACCAAACGCTTTACCCACAAGAGTAAACAGTGCAGGTACGGTATCCAATCCTTCTACCTTGTCCAGGGCTCGAACCCGGGTCCTCTTGCTTGCGTGGCGAGTATGCTATGCTACCATTACACCACAGAGTGGTGCCCTCGTTATTGTAATTATTATTATAATTAAAACTGTCAGTTACAAATTATTATTAATTACTGTCATTATAAGTATCAATTTATCACTAATTGTGTTTTCACTACTATAGGAAATAAGAAAGCCTTATAAGCTAAACCCAAAAGCTAAACCCTAAGCTAAATGCATAAGCAAAACCCTGAAGCTAAACCAATCAGCTCAACCCCGAGGTTAAACCCATAAGCGCCTTCCTTCACCCAAATTTGAGGCATTAACACATCACCACCAGAGGGGACAAGGCACTAACTACCGCCTAATCACCTACCAATAAATTCGAGGCCGGGCTGGTGAACTATGGCCGGCTGGCACCGCCATAGTTCCCGGCTGGTGATGGCCTAGATGAAACCCCTCGCATTAAATCAGCTCCAGGAGGAGGAGGAGGAGGAGGAGGAAGGGGGGGGGGGGGTATAGACACTTTTTCCTGGGCGTTGGCCGGAGGCTCCATACAGCTCCCATTTCTAATCTTACTTATAATTTTTTTTGTATAAAGTTCTCCAGAGGTGATGGTGATTTGTGCAGACGGTTCAAGGGGTTGAATCGTGTGTAGGGGGAAGGTCGTAGTTAGGGGGAAGTAACTCGTAGATGTTCGGTAGTTAATGCAGTTGAATTGTTCGGGTTAAGGGAGGCAAAAGAAAAAAATCGGTTGGATAATCTGCAGAAGTTAAGGCAACATCATAATCAAGAAGTTTCTTGATTAATCAAGAAGATTAAGAAGTATCATTATCATGGTTGCTTCGTCTTGGTGGCTGGCACCAGCTGCCTAACTACTGTGTCTGAAGATGAAACATCACTAGTTTTCTTATTAGTAAATATTTGCCACACTATAGTACCTGCTCCTTTATACAGCAGCTCTCTTAATCCCGCCAAACACACACCGAAACTACGACGTTGGTACAACGTTCGAACAAGTTTTAACACCTAACCAGTTATAACAACCAATATAGCAAGTTGTAGCAACGTTCAAATACGTCATAAACACGTTAAGCTAAGATGTAACAACTTTATTACAAGTTGTAACAAGCGGAAAATAGAGACAGTTTCGATTTGTGTTTCCAGGGCTAGACTATATGAAGGGTTACACAGTGTGTATCAAGGACTAGCTGTGTGGTACTAAGGTACCTGGACATATATACAGCTGCCCTAGACTAGATTGCTGGATTGCATCTAGTCTAGGAATCCAGCATCTAGAAGTCTGCTAACCTTATATCCATAGATGTGCGGTTCTTCCTGCACAATAGAATGATGATAGATGCAGTAAGTTGCGTGCTTGATACTGAGTACTTAAAACTAGGAAACTATCAAGTACTGAAGAGCACAAAGTAATTAAAGCGAAAGCCTTTACAGACAAGGATGCCACCATATACTACTCACCGATCGTTAAGGTAGCTATGGGGGCCATATCCGGCCATTAGGGCGCGCTGGCTGGTTCTATCGGGTCGTTTAGGCACCTGTATTTACCAAGTAGGTAGTTCCAGAGGGGGGTGAAATACCTGCCGGTGCTTACGGTGTGGGTAATGATAGGCTTACGCGGCCCCTCCGAGCCACAGGCAGCGTAGAGACGCCAGCGCCGGGTCGAGTTATGGTCTTCGCTATG
Source organism: Procambarus clarkii (assembly GCF_040958095.1). Classification (NCBI taxonomy): domain Eukaryota; kingdom Metazoa; phylum Arthropoda; class Malacostraca; order Decapoda; family Cambaridae; genus Procambarus; species Procambarus clarkii. The sequence continues at coordinate 27,736,387 of NC_091168.1, read as the reverse complement.
GGTTATTAACAACGGGTTACGTAATGGATTACTACAAATTACGTAGTAGAGATTTCGCCCACAGTGGCTGGATGGAGGCGATAAATGGCGGGGATGTCTGGAGGGTGACGAATCACTCGCCAACTCAATAGTTCAGAATTAAAATTAAAAATAAATATATATTAAAGATTAAACCAACAAAATTTCTAGTCATCATTTAACTATTTATTTTCCATGAAACATTTGATGTTGTACTTAATGAACATCAAGTCAAGAAACATTAGGTTAACAGGGAACAGTCCTGTTGTTTATGAATTGTTAATCGTCTCCAGGCGATTAACAATGCATAAACAACAGGGCTCCATGAAAGAACATATACTCTCTTCTCACAACCAGACCATCATCAGAGAAATCTTAAACACAAAAATCATCGATAGGTACAGGGAAAACAGGCGGCTCGACATCTGCGAGGCACTACACCTGAAAACGTCAACCCCAGCAATCAACAGCCAATTAATGCACAACTATATTCTACCCACTTCAAGACTCCGAACCAAAATTGATGCATCAAGAGGAAGTGTTGATGCCATGAGCCAATAGGCCTTCTGCAGTTACTTCCATTCTTATGTTTTTATATAATGTCAATCACCTCACCCAAAACTTTTGTACCATATCACCTCACCCAAATGCGAGTATAAGTATGGATGTATTTTGCGTGTTTACAGGTTACAGTTATGTGTGTAAAGTCTTTGAAAATGAAATAAGTTATTACGAAACGCGTTCAGGCGTCGCGTCAGACTAGAAATAAAAATTAATTTTGGAGTATTGATTTTTCAATTACAACCGACAGTGAAAAGAAACATTAGAACTATTGAGAAAATTCGAGTTAGAACTATTTATCTTACCTTTTCGGTCATATTTAACAACCATCTCCTCTTCCTTCCCACCATGCCCCACTCCTCTGACCCTTTGTCCTCCCCACCATTCTCCATTCCCCCATCCCCTCGTCCCCACCATCCCAAAATCCTCCGTCTCCTCGTCCTTCCCCATCATTACCCCTTCTCTTGTCCCCTCATCCTCCCCACCATCTCTCACTTCCGTCCCCTCGTCCGATGCCTTCCCAAATGGTCTGATGTTCTCATCAGAAAATTGGGAACATCAAGTGATCTGATGTTCCCATCACTGAAATATAAGAAAATCAGTTAAAAATGAAATGAAAATGTGAAAAAATAAAAAAATAAACTATATTCACGAAATGAACGGTATGGTAAACAACACAGCTCAATTCCAATGCAATTCACACAAAATAATTAAATCAAAATGAAAATAAATCAAAATCTATGAAAATTAAATTTATCAGTGCAATCAGAAGCATTGAAATGTAATTGTAACATATTTAGTATAGCATGTGTGTTGCTCTTACATGCAACAGATGGCGCTGTTTTTCAAGAAAAGCATAGTTTTACCTGTCACAGGTGTGGCATCTATACTTATACTTACGAAATGAACGGTATGGTAAACAACACAGCTCAATTCCAACACAATGTCACACAAAATAATTCAATTAAAAAATTAAATAAATCGAAATCTATGAAAATAAAAATTTTCAATGCAATCGGAAACATTGAAATGGAATTCGTGACATATTTAGTATAGCGTGCATGTTGCTATTATGTGCAACAGATGGCGCTGTTTTTCAAAAACACATGTTTTTACCTATCACAGGGGTGGCATCTATATAGTAGTTATATAAAAAGACGCGCCTATTTGAATGCAACGTTGTGTCAAAATTTCAAAGCAATCGCTAAAGAGGTCTCGAACATTCTTCATTTTCCTCAGAAAAAAAACATGTTTTTTACCGTCAAAGACGTGACATCTATATAGTATGTATATAAGAAACTGCTCGGATGCGAATGGAACGTTGTGAGAAAATTTCAAAGCAACTGGTGAAGAACTTTCGGAGATTAGCGGTCATGACAAATCGAACATTTCCATTTTTATTTATAAAGATATATATATGTATGGGAGGTGAGAGTGGATTTGATGGATTATATATATGGTTCTAACCACTATGATCTGACACTGGGATTTTGAGTGTGTGTGTGTGTGTGTGTGTGTGTGTGTGTGTGTGTGTGTGTGTGTGTGTGTGTGTGTGTGTGTGTGTGTGCGCTCACATATTTGCACACCTATTTGAGCCTGCAGGTTCCAGCATTGACTCTTGGATCCAGCCTTTCTAGCCATCGGTTGTTTACAGCAATGACTCCTGTCCCATTTCCTTATCATATCTAGTTTTTAAATTTTTAAGAGAGTTTGCTTCCACAACCTGCTCCTTAAATTCATTCCATTTTTCCACAACTCTCACGCTATAAGAAAACTTCCTAACATCTTTGTGACTCATCTGAGTTTCCAGCTTCCACCCATGTCCTCTCATTCTGTTACTATTACGTGTGAACATTTCATCTCTTTCTACTTTGTTAATTCCCTCGAGTATTTTATACGTTCCTATCATATCCCCCCTCTCCCTTCTGTTTTCTAGTGTCGTAAGGTTTAGTTCTTCCAGGTGCTCTTCATATCCCATCCCTCGTAACTCTGGGACGAGCCTCCAGTTTCCAGAAACAGTTTCCAGTTTACTTATGTATTTCTTCAGGTGGAGACTCCATGATGGCGCATCATACTCTAAGACTGTATAAGCCACTTTACACGTAGGCAGTGTAAAGTGGCCTAAATACCTCCTTACTTAGGTTTCTGAATGAAGTTTTGCCAGTGTAGAGTGCGCTGCTGTCGTTATCCTATTTCAATGTGCCTCAGGAGTTAGATTAGGTGATACGTCCACTCCCAGGTCTCTTTCTCGAATCGTCACAGGTAGGCAGTTCCCCTTCATTGTGTACTGTCCCTTTGGTCTCCTATCACCTGATCCCATTTCCATAACTTTACATTTGCTCGTATTTAACTCCAGTAGCCATTTCTCTGACCATCTCTGCATCCTGTTCAGGTCCTGTTGGATGATCCTACAATCCTCATCTGACACAACTCTTCTCATTAAGTTTGCGTCATCCGCGAACCTCGACATATAGGACTCGACTCTTTTAGACATGTCGTTCACATATATTAGCAATAGAACTGGTCCCAGCACCGATCCTTGAGGTACTCCACTCGTTACTGTTCACCAATCTGACTTCTCGCCCCCCTGACTGTTACTCTCTGGCTCCTGCCTGTTATGTAATTCCTTACCCAAGATAGAGCTTTTCTGCTTCCTCCCGCCTGCCTCTCAGGTTTGAATAGCAGTCTCCTGTGTGTCAAAGACTTTTTGGCAGTCCAGAAATATGCAGTCTGCCCATTCTTCTGTGTCCTGCCTTATTATTGTTAGTTTATCATAGAATTCCAGATGGCTTTTAATCATGATTTCCCTTCTCTGGACCCGTGTTGGTGTTTGTTTACAAACCTAATGTTCTCTGTGTGACCAGTCTTATCCAGATTATTCTTTCAAGTACTTTACAGGGGATGCTTGTCAGTGATACGGGTCTGTAGTTAGGTGCCTCTTCCCTATTTCTTTTCTTTAAAATTGGTACCACATTTGCCTTCTTCCAGCAACTGGGCAACTCTCCCTTCGTGACTCATTACAGATCCCTGCCAGAGGCACGCTGAGGGCCTGCGCTGCCTCTTTTAGTATCCACGGTGATACTTTGTCTGGTCCAACTGCTAAAGTTTCATCCAGTGTTATCAGATGTTTCATTACCTTCTCTGATGTCACTTCTATATTCGTTAGTTTCTCATCTTGGGGTCATCTCCTGTTCTAATAATGGGCACTGCTCAGGCTCGGTTGTGAACACTCCATGGAAATTCAGCATCTGACAGTTTTCCTTGTCGCTTTCCGTGTATGCCCCCTTCTGTTTTCTTTAGTCTTGTTACTTGGTTGTTCACCGACATTTTCCTTCTTATATGACTATGTAGTAACTTAGGTTGCTTTTTCGCTTTGATTGCAATATCGTTCTCATAATCATTTCCGATACTTTCCTTATATTAATGTATTCATTCTTAACTCTGTTACATCTAATCCTCTTGTACTCTTTTCATTGTCCTCTGTACTTCCTCCACTCCCTCCTGCTTCTCACTTTTATTCCTGACACTGTCTATTAAACCATGGGTTATTATATTCCCTCCTGCTTTTTTCCTTTACTGTTGGTATAAATCTCGCCTCGGCCTCTTGCCATTTCCACTAGGTCCATCATATTTTGTACTGTTTTTTCCTCTATGTTCTTCTTCCTACTCCACTTCTCCCAAATATTATCTTATCTTCCTGTAATCCCCTTTCACTTAGGCCAGACAGTAGTGTGACGGCCTCGCCACACGCAGGTCGGCGTTCAATCCCCGACCGTTTAAGTGGTTGGGCACCATTCCATGTAGTCAAAATTTTAAGCTTGATCATGTAGTCAAAGACTAGGACACCTTGGTCACTGGTTCCTAGTGGTATTTCATGTTCCATATTCGTAATGTCTTCCTCATTCTGGGTGAAAATCAAGTCTAATAGGCTGTGTGTATCCCCTCCTCTTTCTCTTGTGTCTTCCTTCACATGTTGTGTTAGGAAATTACTCCCTTTAACTTCTACTACTTTTGCTCGCCACGTTTCTTCCCTACCATGTGGATTTCTTGATTCCCAATCGATCTCTCTGTGATTGAGGTCCCCCATGACCACCAGTTTCACTCGTATTCTGTGAGCTGTTGTTGCTGCCCTCTGCAATTCATCTATACATGTCTTGTTGTTATCAACATATTCCTGTCTGGGTCTTCTACTGTTTGGTGGGGGATTGTAGAACCTCTTCCCATCTGCTGTCAGAATCCCAAGTAAGGGGCTTGTGTTTACATTAGTCCCCCGATTCTCTAATTCCTCAAATTTCCTTTCGACCTTTATGGGAAGTACCACTACCCCTCCCTGTCTCTGTCTTCTGTCATTCCTTATCACTTGGTATCCCTCTGGGAGGATTGTATCCGAGATCATATTTATTTTAGGTTCCACTATTGCAATTATGTCTCGATTTGCTTCACTATCCCTTTCTTTTATTTCCTCTGCTTTATTGGATACTCGATCAACATAGGTGTACCATACCTTGAGACTCCTCTTGGAAACTCTGTTACCAGAGTTCATAAAGCTCATCTGCCTACCTGTCTCCCCTCGGTGTGTGCTGCAGGTGAGATATGGATGCAGTCCAATCTCCAGTAAGTGGTTGTGAGGTGGGAAGGGCCCAGGCATAGGGAGGGGGATGAGAGGGAGGGAGGGAGTTATCAGGAGGAAACGCCAAGCCATTACGACTATATAGCACTGGGAAGGAGTCAGGATAAGGGTTTGGGATGGGACGGAGGGAAGGAATGGTGCCCAATCACTTAGACGGTCGGGAATTGAACGTCGACCTGCATGAAGCGAGACTGTTGCTGTACCGTCCACCCCCAAGTGGTAGGGTCAGGGGGTGAGAGACTGAGGGGGATCTGGGAGTCAGGGAGCTGGGGGACAGATGGGGTCGAAACAGCTAGGAGTGTCTGAAAGGCATAGAGAGGCTGAGAGGTAGAGTGTGATTAGGGAGTCAGAAAGACGGTGGGCTAGCGGCAGGGGAGAAGCAGGGGCAGGTATGGGTTTTGGGGTAGAAAGAGGGTAAGTGGAGGTTGGGGGCTCAGGATGGGAGTGGGTCAAGTGAATGGGTGTTTGAGGGTAGTGGAGAGAGGCTGGGGGTGGGGGAGGGGGGAGGTGAGGGGGTCATACTGGAGACGAGGCAACCCGTTCTCGCACTTTCTTACAGTCAATATTGACTTATTAAATACGTGCATATGTGACATACTAATTTATTGTGAATATTTTAGTTTACCTTGAAAAGCTTCATAGAAAACACCGACCTTACCTAACCTTCTTAGTATGTTAAGATTAGCATCTTATTGCTTCGTAATTACAAATATTACTTAACCTATACCGATAATAGGTTAAGTAATAATTGTAATTACGAAGCAATAAGATGCTTATCTTAACATACTAAGAAGGTTAGGTAAGGTCGGTGTTTTCTATGAAGCTTTTCAATGTAAACTAAAATATTCACAATAAATTAGTATGTCACATATGCACGTATTTAATAAGTCAATAATGGCTATACGAAAGTGCGAGAACGGGTTGGACGAGGTGCATAGAGGGGTTGGTACATATACAATACATATACTTGAGTGCTCGGTAACTCAGGTTGAGTTAGTGAGCACTCAACTACCACAGGTGATTGACAAACGGAAGCGATCAAAGTGAGTTTGAAGTGTAGTCCTTTCCTCGGTAATGAACAACAGAGGTTTGTTCATGATGGTCGCCTTGAACAAGTGTATTATGGAAACGAGATTATAATGAACATTGGGTTTTGTACATGAACATTATATATATATATATATATATATATATATATGTCGTACCTAATAGCCAGAACGCACTTCTCAGCCTAATATGCAAGGCCCGATTTGCCTAATAAGCCAAGTTTTCATGAATTAATGTTTTTTCGACTACCTAACCTACCTAACCTAACCTAACCTACCTTTTTCGGCAACCTAACCCAACCTAACCTATGAAGATAGGTTAGGTTAGGTAGGGTTGGTTAGGTTCGGTCATATATCTACGTTAATTTTAACTACAATAAAAAAAAATTGACCTCATACATAATGAAATGGGTAGCTTTATCATTTCATAAGAAAAAAAATAGAAAAAATATATTAATTCAGGAAAACTTGGCTTATTAGGCAAATCGGGCCTTGAATAGTAGGCCAAAAAGTGAGTTCTGGCTACTAGGTACGACATATATATATATATATATATATATATATATATATATATATATATATATATATATATATATATATATATTAGTATATTTTGGTAGCAGTCTTTCCTGTAGACATATATTATTAAATATGACCGAAAAAGTAAGATTAATAATCTTATTGATTTTTGAATTACCTCCAACAGTGAAAAAGAAATGTACGAAAGATTGAGAAAATTCGTGTTAGAATTATTAATCTTACTTTTTCGGTCATATTTAATAATATATGTCTACAGGAAAGACTGCTACCAAAATATACTAATATATATATATATATATATATATATATATATATATATATATATATATATATATATATATATATATATATATACCTCGTGTAACGTGTCCCGTTACACGAGGTATTCTATTTCTCCTGTTGTTCGATGTGTTATCTTCTTACCGTTGCTCGAACTATTGCGTTGTTCCCGCTTGCACGATGTTGTTATCGTTGCACGATATAATATATTCTATTCCCGTTGCACGATATCTCTAACGGCGATCACCCAGCGCCCCGTCAATCCTCCCACATCAAGATCTTGGCCTGCATCTATCCTGGACTCCCTCTTAATTTTTATACGAATCCCTCGTTTGTAGTGTTTCGAAGCGTGTGGAACCGGTTCTCGATGACGGTATAACTGACCAACTTTGGGCCTTCTGCCCTCAGTAACGAAAGGCGAGTTTCGTGTGTGATTGTAATCTGGAGGTGTGTCTCTTCTGGGGGTTGGGGGAGGTGGTTTTGGAGACTGAGTGGGGGTTGGGGGTGGGGTGGGGTTGGGTGGAATCTCTTATGGAGTGTGGGCTTTGATGGTCTGGACATTTGGGGTGGTGCGGGGTAGGGGGGGGCCCTTTGTGGGGTGTGGGCTTTGCACACCTGTAGGAGCATCTTGTAAGGTGTGGGATATACAGCAGTTCTGGAAATATACATCCTAATAGTTAATTACTACAATGGGGAGTAAGATCAACCATTACATTAGCGAAGAAGGCAACACACACACACACACACACAAGAGCGTCTGCAGGAACTGAACCTTACGACACTAGAGAAAAGAAGGGAGTGATGAGATATGATAGGGACATATAAAATACTCAGAGGAATTGACAAAGTGGAAATAGATGAAATGTTCACACGTAATAATAACAGAACGACGGGACATGGGTGGAAACTGGAAACTCAGATGAGTCACAGAGATGTTAGGAAGTTTTCTTTTAGCGTGAGAGTAGTGGAAAAATGGAATGCACTTGGGGAACAGGTTGTGGAAGCAAATACTATTCATACTTTTAAAACTAGGTATGATAGGGAAATGGAGCAGGAGTCATTGCTGTAAACAACCGATAGCTGGAAAGGCGGGATCCAAGAGTCAATGCTCGATCCTGCAAGCACAAATAGGTGAGTACAAATAGGTGAGTATACACACACACACACACACACACACACACACACACACACACACACACACAGTATGTGTGTGTGTGTCTACGTGTGTCTTGCCTTCTTCTTCACAATCAACTTCCCCATTTCAATCCATTATCAAACACCATCCCATCACAGCCTATAATTATTGAACACCTTTCTGATTCCACCCAATAGTCAAAAACCTCTCCCATCTCACCCCATCACTCCTTTTCCTAGAAAAATTGGCCAGGGACCAACAGGGACCACTATCCTTAAGGGAAACCAGTGTAGACCAATATAATTAAGTGGCATTAAAGTTATGTACACAAATGCAGATGGAATTGCAAATAATGGGGAAGAGTTAGAGGAAAGTATGGCAGAAGAACAACCACACACTATAGCAATACCTGAAACAAAACTGACAAGTGCTGTAAGAAGCAGGACCAGAACACAGTGATCCCAAGCCCACAACACCCTGACCCCAAGCCCACAACACCATGACCCCAGGCCCAGAACACCCTGACCCCAAGCCCACAACACCATGACCCCAAGCCCACAACACCATGACCCCAAGCCCACAACACCCTGACCCCAAGCCCACAACACCCTGACCCCAAGCCCACAACACCCTGACCCCAAGCCCACAACACCCTGACCCCAAGCCCACAACACCCTGACCCCAAGCCCACAACACCATGACCCCAAGCCCACACCACCATGACCCCAAGCCCACTCTACCATGACCCCAAGCCCACAACACCCTGACCAAAGGCCCTCAACACCCTGACCCCAGGCCCTCAACACCCTGACCCCAGGCCCTCAACACCCTGACCCCAGGCCCACAACACCCTGACCCCACACCCACAACACCATGACCCCAGACCCACAACACCATGACCCCAGGCCCACAACACCCTGACCCCAGGCCCTCAACACCCTGACCCCAAGCGCACACCACCATGACCCCAAGCCCACAACACCCTGACCCCAAGTCCACACCACCATGACCCCAAGCCCACAACACCCTGACCCCAAGCCCACACCACCATGACCCCAAGCCCATACCACCATGACCCCAAGCCCACAACACCATGACCCCAGACCCACAACACCATGACCCCAAGCGCACACCACCATGACCCCAGACCCGGCCAGGGATGCAGCCATGAGCGGAGATGATATCTGCAGGTAGTGATGCTGAAGACTCCTTGCCAAGAGACCTAATTACCAGCATCTCTGCTCTTCACTACCTTAATAATTACCGCTCATAAAACCGGCTTAAACTCCGCTGTTCTTGAACACTCGACATTATTTTGACAGGGCTTGCAATTTGGCCTTTATTGTTGCCCCTTATATTAGTTGTCTATATTGCTGAATTTTATTTAAAAATTATATATTTAATAACACTAATGGCGTTGTTTTTATGATAGACCGCTGTTGGATAACGTGATGTTAAGTCTTATATAGCAACGAACGAGCTTCACTATCCGAAATAATAATACATAACACAATGAAAATAGGCCCAGTAATATTCATATTATTATACAATAATAAGGTTTACTTTAAGAAGGAAAAGCTGAATTATTTACATGTTTGCCGTGCACTGAAGAAGGGATATATTTATGCTATCTTCCCACAGCACTGAATTCATCCATATCTGTAAAAGTGAATGTGTGTGTGTCTGTTCGTGGTTTGGAGGGGGGGGGGGGTTAGACGCTAGGGGGTTATCCTCTCCAAACTTTGCAGGATGACTGGTCTGTACACACCTAATTGTGCTTGCGAGGATTGAGCTCTGGCTCTTTGGTCCCGCCTCTCGACCGTCAATCAACTGGTGTACAGATTCCTGAGCCTACTGGGCTCTGTCATATCTACATTTGAAACTGTGTATGGAGTCAGCCTCCACCACATCACTGCCCAATGCATTCCATCTGTTAACTACTCTGACACTGAAAAAGTTCTTTCTAACGTCCCTGTGGCTCATGTGGGTACTCAGTTTCCACCTGTGTCACCTTGTTCGCGTACCACCTGTGTTAAATAGTTTATATTTATCTACCCCGTTAATTCCTCTGAGAATTTTGAAGGTAGTGATCATGTCTCCCCTTACTCTTCTGTCTTCTAGTGTCGTGAGGTGTATTTCTCGCAGCCTTCGTAACTCATGCCTCTTAGTTCCGGGACTAGCCTAGTGGCATATCTCTGAACTTTTTCCAATTTCACCTTGTGCTTGACAAGGTACGGGCTCCATGCTGGGGCCGCATACTCCATGTTGTTGTTAAAGATTCGCTACCTGGAACAGAGTTCCAAGTAGCACGGGCTATGGTGAGCCCGTAGTGCCTTTAACATACTCCAGGATTGGTCTTACATATGTGGTATACAAGATTCTGAATGCTTCCATACACAGGTTCCTGAAGGCAGTTCTGATGTTAGCCAGCCTCGCATACGCCGCGGATGTTATTATTTTGATATGGGCTTCAGGAGACAGGTTTGGTGTGATATCAACTCCTAGATCCTACTCTGTCCGTTTCATGAAGGACTTCATCTCCCATTCTGTATCCTGTGTCTGGCCTCCTGTTTCCACTGCCTAGTTTCATAACCTTGCATTTACTCTGGCTGAACTTTAGTTCAGGCAGAGTAAATGTACGGTACTCCACCTGTGTACTGGGGTGATCGTAGGCGGGATCTGGGCCGAGCTCCTCGCCCTCCACACCTTTGCATGAAATCGAGATTAATTCTAACTTCTAATCTCGCTAAATCAAAGACTGCGTTATCGCTAACATTACACTGGTGAGGGGATGGTGGTGAAGGGTAGGGAAGGTGGTGAAGGGTAAGGACGGTGGTGAAGGGTAGTGAAGGTGGTGAAGGGTAGGGAAGGTGGTGATGGGTAGGGATGGTGGTGAGGGGTAGGGACGGTGGTGAAGGGTAGGGACGGTGGTGAAAGGTAGTGAAGGTGGTGAAGGGTAGGGAAGGTGGTGATGGGTAGGGATGGTGGTGAAGGGTAGGGACGGTGGTGAAGGGTAGGGACGGTGGTGAAGGGTAGGGACGGTGGTGAAGGGCAGGGACGGTGGTGAAGGGCAGTGAAGGTGGTGAAGGGTAGGGACGGTGGTGAAGAGTAGGGAAGGTGGTGAAGGGTAGGGACGGTGGTGAAGAGTAGGGAAGGTGGTGAAGGGTAGGGAAGGTGGTGAAGGGTAGGGAAGGTGGTGAAGGGTAGGGAAGGTGGTGATGGGTAGTGAAGGTGGTGAAGGGTAGGGAAGGTGGTGAAGGGTAGGGAAGGTGGTGAAGGGTAGGGAAGGTGGTGATGGGTAGGGAAGGTGGTGAAGGGTACGGAAGGTGGTGAAGGGTAGGGAAGGTGGTGAAGGGTAGGGAAGGTGGTGATGGGTAGGGAAGGTGGTGAAGGGTAGGGAAGGTGGTGAAGGGTAGGGAAGGTGGTGAAGGGTAGGGAAGGTGGTGAAGGGTAGGGAAGGTGGTGAAGGGTAGGGAAGGTGGTGATGGGTAGTGAAGGTGGTGAAGGGTAGGGAAGGTGGTGAAGGGTAGGGAAGGTGGTGAAGGGTAGGGAAGCTGGTGAAGGGTAGTGAAGGTGGTGAAGAGTAGGGAAGGTGGTGAAGGGTAGGGAAGGTGGTGAAGGGTAGGGAAGGTGGTGAAGGGTAGGGAAGGTGGTGAAGGGTAGGGAAGCTGGTGAAGGGTAGTGAAGGTGGTGAAGGGTAGGGAAGGTGGTGAAGGGTAGGGAAGGTGGTGAAGGGTAGGGAAGGTGGTGAAGGGTAGGGAAGGTGGTGAAGGGTAGGGAAGGTGGTGAAGGGTAGGGAAGGTGGTGAAGGGTAGGGAAGGTGGTGAAGGGTAGGGAAGGTGGTGAAGGGTAGGGAAGGTGGTGAAGGGTAGGGAAGGTGGTGAAGGGTAGGGAAGGTGGTGAAGGGTGGGGAAGGTGGTGAAGGGTAGGGAAGGTGGTGAAGGGTAGGGAAGGTGGTGAAGGGTAGGGAAGGCGGTGAAGGGCAGGGATGATGGTGAAGGGTAGGGAAGGTGGTGAAGAGTAGGGAAGGTGGTGAAGGGAAGATGGTGAAGGGAAGGTGGTGAAGGGTAGGGAAGGCGGTGAAGGGCAGGGATGATGGTGAAGGGTAGGTAAGGTGGTGAAGAGTAGGGAAGGTGGTGAAGGGAAGATGGTGAAGGGAAGGTGGTGAAGGGTAGGGAAGGTGGTGAAGAGTAGGGAAGGTGGTGAAGGGAAGATGGTGAAGGGAAGGTGGTGAAGGGTAGGGAAGGCGGTGAAGGGCAGGGATGATGGTGAAGGGTAGGGAAGGTGGTGAAGGGTAGGGAAGGTGGTGAAGAGTAGGGAAGGTGGTGAAGGGAAGATGGTGAAGGGAAGGTGGTGAAGGGTAGGGAAGGCGGTGAAGGGCAGGGATGATGGTGAAGGGTAGGGAAGGTGGTGAAGGGAAGGTGGTGAAGAGTAGGGAAGGTGGTGAAGGGAAGGTGGTGAAGGGAAGGTGGTGAAGGGAAGGTGGTGAAGGGAAGGTAACTCCTAGACAAGTATAAGAAGTTTACCTTGTATGGAACGTGTTCACACTGCCGACGGGGAGCGGAACCTACATGTTTGTGCCTACAAGTTGTACACTTGTTTACCCCATGTACTGCACCACACACTACACTACTGCAGTGCAACTACAGTAGTTACACTGCCTCCTTTATTACTTGATACAATACTTGAGGAAAGTGACAACTGTTTGTGTCTAGTTCAACTCACTCAGTGTGGCGAACTTAGTAACTTATGAACTAAGTTAATAACTAAGATTGTAGCACATAATGGGTCTCATTTCCTGAACCCATTATGTGACTGGCTAACCTCTCCACCACTGCCTATAGGATGAATATGGATCTGGGGTCTTATCACTCACAGGATGGGTATGGGATCTTCTACTCACAGGACGGGTATGGGATTTTCCACCCACAGGATGGGTATGGTATCCTACCACCCACAGGATGGGTATGGGATCTACCACCCACAGGATGGGTATGGGATCTACCACTCACAGGATGGGTATGGGATCTACCACCCCACAGGATGGGTATGGGATCTACCACCCACAGGATGGGTATGGGATCTACCACTCACAGGATGGGTATGGGATCTACCACCCACAGGATGGGTATGGTATCCTACCACCCACAGGATGGGTATGGTATCCTACCACCCACAGGATGGTTATGGTATCCTACCACCCACAGGATGGGTATGGTATCTTACCACCCACAGGATGGGTATGGGATCTTTCACCCACAGGATGGGTATTTGATCTACCACCCACAGGATGGGTATATGGCCCTCACTCCCTCCTCTCTCTCTCACCTATTATTCAGTCTTGATCCCATTCTCTTCGCCCCATTACTCACCTACTCCTCATCCTCCCCCATCCCCCACCCACTATTCGCTTATCCATTATCCCCATTTCTTCTGCAATCAAATTATCCCTCGTTCCCCTTCCTTAACCTTCCCCCCCCCCATTCCCCCTCCTAGTACAGTAATTACCCAGCTAACTGTAACTACCTGTAATTTGCCGGCAGCAAGACAAACAATTTGCTTACCTGACTAAAAGTTAGCTCTCGACATGCCACCGTCACAACGACGTCACCAGGGCCGTCACAACGGCGTCACCAGGACCGTCACAACTACGTCACCAGGAGTGTCACAACGGCGTCACCAGGACCGTCACAACTACGTCACCAGGAGTGTCACAACGGCGTCACCAGGACCGTCACAACGACGTCACCAGGAGTGTCACAACGGCGTCACCAGGACCGTCACAACGACGTCACCAGGAGTGTCACAACGGCGTCACCAGGACCGTCACAACGACGTCACCAGGACCGTCACAACGGCGTCACCAGGACCGTCACAACGACGTCACCAGGAGTGTCACAACGGCGTCACCAGGACCGTCACAACGACGTCACGAGGACCGTCACAACGACGTCACGAGGGCCGTTACAACGACGTCACGAGGGCCGTCACAACGACGTCACCAGGGCCGTCACAACTACGTCACCAGGACCGTCCCAAAGGCGTCACCTACACCGTCACAAAGGCGTCACCTACACCGTCACAACGGCGTCACCAGGACCGTCACACGGCGTCACCTACACCGTCACAAAGGCGTCACCTACACCGTCACAACGGCGTCACCTACACCGTCACAACGGCGTCACCTACACCGTCACAACGGCGTCACCTACACCGTCACAACGGCGTCACCAGGACCGTCACGACGGCGTCACCAGGACCGTCACAACGGCGTCACCAGGACCGTCACAACGGCGTCACCAGGACCGTCACAACGGCGTCACCAACACCGTCACAACGGCCGTCATAAAGGCGTCACCTACACCGTCATAAAGGCGTCACCTACACCGTCACAAAGGCGTCACCTACACCGTCGCAACGACGTCACCAGGAGAGTCACAACGGCGTCACCTACACCGTCACAACGACGTCACCAGGAGAGTCACAACGGCGTCACCTACACCGTCACAACGGCGTCACCTACACCGTCACAACGACGTCACCAGGAGAGTCACAACGGCGTCACCTACACCGTCACAACGACGTCACCAGGAGAGTCACAACGGCGTCACCTACACCGTCACAACGGCGTCACCTACACCGTCACAACGGCGTCACCTACACCGTCACAACGGCGTCACCTACACCGTCACAACGGCGTCACCTACACCGTCACAACGGCGTCACCTACACCGTCACAACGGCGTCACCTTCACCGTCACAACGGCGTCACCTACACCGTCACAAAGGCGTTTACTATAGTCTTCACTAGGAAGCCAAGAGGCAATTATCAGGAGAAAGCGCCAAGCCGTTACGACTATATAGCACTGGGAAGGGGGTCAGGATGAGGATTTGGGATGGGACGAGGGAAAGGAATGGTGCCCAACCACTTGTGGTGGACGGTCGGGGGATTGAACGCTTCAGGTATTCATAACATTTTATCGAAGATTTTTATATATATTAACCATTTGGAATGTCCCCCCCCCCCACCCCGTCCTCCCTATTGATCACGAAGTATTATATTCAACCACTTACGAAACGTGTGCATCTTTCCTTGTTCATTGGGGCTTTATTTACATTCACTAGTAAAGTTAATGTAAATTAATTCACTAGTAAATTTATATTCATTAAATTCACAAGTAAATTTACATTCATTAAATTCACTAGTAAATATACATTCAATAAATTCACTAGTAAATATACATTCAATAAATTCACTAGTAAATAAACATTCAATAAGTTAACTAGTAAAGGTTCAAAACCTGGTCCTCCTTCAAGCCTCATAACCTCTTTTAACGACTGTATGGCTGAGTATATTTTACCAAAGCCGCCATGATTGAGGAAAGATGCACAGGCTTCGTATGTGGTTCAAGAAATGCTGTGTAAATCCTGGCCCCCTGCTTACAGCACAGTAGTTAGCAGCAGTCAGCTCACACTGGTCCCAGGTTCGATTCTCGACTAGGTTGAGTGGTTCGGTAACATTTCGTTAACACCTGATGCCTCTGTTCACCTGGCAGTAAACAGCTACCCCGGGGAGTTAAAGGACTGTTGTGGGCAGCATCTTGACGACAGTCTGGTAGGCCTATAACACATGAAAAATCACAAATATAACCTTTGTTGCTGTTGTTTAAGATTCGCTACCTGGGACAAAAAGCTCCAAGCAGCACGGGCTATGGTGAGCCCGTAGTATCGTAAATATAACCCTTTTGTACTATAACTATTTTTTTTGTTATACAGATCTAGTATATTAGTATAGTTATATTAGTTTACTCTTACATAAATATATTACTATCAGTTATACTCCAGGAAATCCCACTATCAATGAGGAATTCAATGAGAAATAACCAGGACACTGGTTCGAAGCTTCACATTTTTTCCCATTTGTTTTCTCATAACTTATACTAGTATATTAGTATAATTGACTGATATATTAGCACATTGAAAAACTTATCATTACGTATTAGCATACTAGATGGGGTACCCGGTAGTGCCCGGGTCTCCCTCCCATTCTCCCGCGTACTCTCCCATTTCCCCTCACTCCTATTCTGTCTCCTTATATTCCTTCTGTTCCAGCTTCCATGGGAGCTAATATATGTATATATATATATATATATATATATATATATATATATATACACTCCAGCAACACTAATTCAACATTATTGATGTTGAATTAACGTTGAATCGATATTATCGACGATGATTCAACGCCCATAAAATCCATGAAAATATGTGGATAAATACTCCATGGACTATGAACCTCACATTTCAGTCCTCATAGGCATCGTTGGTTGTCGGAATAGGAGCCAATTCTACTAAAGGAGGGACATGGGGAGAAGGAAGGGGTCGACCCCAACCCACCCTATGACAGTCGCCATATGCTCACACGTCACCATGCAAAGTTGCGTGAGGCTAACCGCAGCCATCTGCCCTCCAGCCTCGGTCAGATAAATTCACAAATATTATCATTTTATACAGATTAACGTAAGTTATTCTGATATATTAACAAATGAATATGTTACTCTGATATATATTAGCATATTAGTATGCTGTACCGATATATTTGTATACTAATATAAAATATACTCTTATTTAACCATATTAGCATAAGTAGCATATTAGCTTATATATCAGTATATTATTATATGCTTGAACATTACTGGGATAATTTTATATGTATCCGAGATAACCACCAATGAACCTTCCGTAACGATGTGCTAACATTGTGAACCATTATCATCTCTCGGCAGTGTTAACTGTAAACTATACTATACACTACACTGTACTCTCGAGTATACTGCAAAGGTAAACTTGAGGAAGAAGAGCCTAGCGCCGCCTTAACAATGTAGCCTGCCCGTGTTGACCCGAGCATTGTTAAGCTACTGAGCCAATTAGGTGATTTGAGTTTGAATGATGATGATAGTGGGTGTGTCTGTGCTTTCATCAATCAGGTGATGATGTTGCATCTGTTGTAATGATGATTATGATGATGCAAAGTAGTTCCAGCTTGTCATCAGTGTGGGGGGACGCTATGTTGCCTGCCCCCACTGTGTTGTCATCAGTGTGGGGGGGACACTATGTTGCCTGCCCCCACTGTGTTGTCATCAGTGTGGGGGGACACTATGTAGCCTGCCCCCTCTGTGTTGTCATCAGTGTGGGGGGACACTATGTTGCCTGCCCCCACTGTGTTGTCATCAGTGTGGGGGAGACACTATGTTGCCTGCCCCCACTGTGTTGTCATCAGTGTGGGGGGACACTATGTAGCCTGCCCCCACTGTGTTGTCATCAGTGTGGGGGGACACTATGTAGCCTGCCCCCTCTGTGTTGTCATCAGTGTGGGGGAGACACTATGTAGCCTGCCCCCACTGTGTTGTCATCAGTGTGGGGGAGACACTATGTTGCCTGCCCCCACTGTGTTGTCAACAGTGTGGGGGGACACTATGTTGCCTGCCCCCACTGTGTTGTCATCAGTGTGGGGGAGACACTATGTTGCCTGCCCCCACTGTGTTGTCATCAGTGTGGGGGGACACTATGTAGCCTGCCCCCTCTGTGTTGTCATCAGTGTGGGGGAGACACTATGTAGCCTGCCCCCACTGTGTTGTCATCAGTGTGGGGGGACACTATGTAGCCTGCCCCCTCTGTGTTGTCATCAGTGTGGGGGAGATACTATGTAGCCTGCCCCCACTGTGTTGTCAACAGTGTGGGGGGACACTGTGTTGTTTGCCCCCACTGTGTTGTCATCAGTGTGGGGGGACACTATGTTGCCTGCTCCCACTGTGTTGTCATCAGTGTGGGGGAGACACTATGTAGCCTGCCCCCACTGTGTTGTCATCATTGAGGGGGGACACTATGTTGCCTGCCCCCACTGTGTTGTCATCAGTGTGGGGGGACACTATGTAGCCTGCCCCCTCTGTGTTGTCATCAGTGTGGGGGGACACTATGTAGCCTGCCCCCTCTGTGTTGTCATCAGTGTGGGGGGGACACTATGTAGCCTGCCCCCTCTGTGTTGTCATCAGTGTGGGGGGGACACTATGTTGCCTGCCCCTACTGTGTTGTCATTAGTGTGGGGGGGACACTATGTAGCCTGCCCCCTCTGTGTTGTCATCAGTGTGGGGGGACACTATGTTGCCTGCCCCCTCTGTGTTGTCATCAGTGTGGGGGGACACTATGTTGCCTGCCCCTACTGTGTTGTCATCAGTGTGGGGGGACACTATGTAGCCTGCCCCCACTGTGTTGTCATCAGTGTGGGGGGACACTATGTTGCCTGCCCCTACTGTGTTGTCAACAGTGTGGGGGGACACTATGTAGCCTGCCCCCACTGTGTTGTCATCAGTGTGGGGGGACACTATGTTGCCTGCCCCCACTGTGTTGTCATCAGTGTGGGGGGACACTATGTTGCCTGCCCCCACTGTGTTGTCATCAGTGTGGGGGGACACTGTGTTGCCTGCCCCCACTGTGTTGTCATCAGTGTGGGGGGACACTATGTTGCCTGCCCCTACTGTGTTGTCAACAGTGTGGGGGGACACTATGTTGCCTGCCCCCACTGTGTTGTCATCAGTGTGGGGGGACACTGTGTTGCCTGCCCCCACTGTGTTGTCATCAGTGTGGGGGGACACTATGTTGCCTGCCCCCACTGTGTTGTCATCAGTGTGGGGGGACACTATGTTGCCTGCCCCCACTGTGTTGTCAACAGTGTGGGGGGACACTGTGTTGCCTGCCCCCACTGTGTTGTCATCAGTGTGGGGGGACACTGTGTTGCCTGCCCCCACTGTGTTGTCATCAGTGTGGGGGGACACTATGTTGCCTGCCCCCACTGTGTTGTCATCAGTGTGGGGGGACACTATGTATCCTGCCCCCACTGTGCTGAGCAAGACAGATAAGGGAAGATCGAGAGGAGGACACGGGACACATCTCAACTACGGCTCAATGGTGTAAAAAGAGTGGCATCGCTTCTGGAAATAGCCCAGCTGGTTAAGGCTGTAGAACGTGTTCAATACATGTCTTAAGGAAACGGTTTAGTAGTGACCAGGTACTGAACCTCTTCGACTGGCAGTTCCAGGTACTGAACCTTTTGGACTGGCAGTTCCAGGTACTGAACCTCTTGGACTCGCAGTTCCAGGTACTGAACCTCTTGGGCTGGCAGTTCCAGGTACTGAACCTCTTGGACTGGCAGTTCCAGGTACTGAACCTCTTGGACTGGCAGTTCCAGGTACTGAACCTCTTGGACTGGCAGTTCCAGGTACTGAACTATGGGGGTGATATTCCGGAGCTCCTTCCACCTCACAACACCCCGAACCTCTACCCACAATTTAGCCCTTTCAAAGTCTTAAGAAACCTCTCCGGTAAGCTCTCCAACACCACAGTCGGGTGAGGTGATGATATATAAAAGAGAGTGTATGGGAAAGGAAGCAATAATATTGTCAAAAGAATATGAGCAACATGTATGATGCAAAAGAGGTGCATTGTTAGTGTTGCTTTCAATTACACACACACACACACACACACACACACACACACACACACACACACACACACACACACACACACACACACGATTGAAAAAAGAGGGAACGGTGAGATATGACAGAGATGTATAAAATACTTAGGGGGATTGACAGAGTGGGAAATGAAGAAATGTTCGAAATGAATACCAATAGAACAAGGGGGCACGGATGGAAGCTTCAGACTCAGATGAGTCAAAAGGATTTTAGAATTTTTTCTTTTAGCGTAAGACTATAGTGGGAAATGGAATGAACTAAAGGTGCAGGTTTTGGAAGCAAACTTAATTCATAATTTTAACTATATATGATATGGCCTTGGGTCAGGTGTAAGCGCATCACATGAATGGTAGCTAGCGAGGTGGGGTCCAAGAGCTATTGATCTATCCTGCAGGCACAAATAATAAATAAATACAAATACACATACACATACACACACACACACTCACACACACACAAAAGAGATACCGAAAACAAAAGGTTAGCATACCGAAAGGGAAACTATGAGGAGATAAGAAAATTCCTAACAGATATAGCATGGGAAACAGATCTCAGGGAAAAGACGGCCCAAGACATGATGGACTACATCACGCAGAAGTGTAAGGAGGCAGCAGACAAGTTCGTCCCAGTCCAAAAGGAAAACAACGAAATGAAGATGTGAACCCCATGGTTTAATCAGAGATGTAGGCTAACTAAGCAGCAAAGTAAAAGGGCATGGAGAAACTATAGAAATAACAGGACACTTGAGAGTAGAGAAAGATGCCAGAGTGCCAGGAATGAATACGTCAGGGTGAGAAGAGAGGCAGAAAGACAATATGAAAATGACATCGCAAACAAAGGTAAAGACTCAACCTAAACTGCTGCACAGCCACATTAGGAGAAAAACAACACTAAAGGAACAGATGCTGAAATTGAGCATAGGGGAAGACAGATTCACTACAAACGACAAGGAAGTGTGCGAGGAACTGAATACGAAATTCAAGGAGTCTTCATATTAGAGCACGGAGAAGTTCCAGAGATATGAGAGGGAATAGTTAATCAGGAACCACTTGAAGAGTTTGAGATTACCAGTGGGGATGTAAGGAAGCTTTTGCTTGAGTTGAATGTGACAAAGGCTATAGGCCCAGATGGAATCTCCCCTTGGATACTAAAGGAAGGATCAGAATCACTGTGCTTGCCACTCTGCATAGTGTATAGCAAATCACTAGTAACAGCCAAAAATTTGGAAGACGGCTAATGTAGCCCCGATATACAAGAAGGGAGATAGGTAGGAGGCACTGAACTACAGGCCAGAGTCCCTAACCTGCATACCATGCAAGCTGATGGAGAAGATTGTGCGAAAAAAAACTAGTGGAACATCTGGAGTGAAAGAACTTTGTAACACAGCATCAACATGGGTTCTGGGATGGCAAATCCTGCCTCACAGGATTAATTGAATTCTCCGACCAGGCAACAAAAATCAGGCAAGAAAGAGAGGGGTGGGCAGACTGCATATTTCTGGATTGGCAGAAAGCCTTTGACACAGTACCACACAAGAGGCTAGTGCAAAAGCTGGAGATGCAGGCAGGAGTGAAAGGGAAGGTACTCCATTGGATAAGGGAGTACCTAAGCAACAGAAGACAGCGAGTCACTGTGAGGGGGTGAAGTCTCAGATTGGCGAAGCGTCACCAGTGGAGTCCCGCAGGGGGCAATCCTTGGACCTGTTTCTGATAAAAGTAAATGATCTCCCCGAGGGTATAGAATCGTTCCACTCATTGTTTGCTGACGATGCAAAAATTATGAGGAGGATTAAAACGGAGGAAGATAGTAGGATGCTATAAGATGATGTAGACAGACTGAATGAATGGTCCTACAAATGGCTACTAATTGTTGGCTACTACAACAAATTGTTCGCGTACACGGGTGGTATGTGAACAAGGGGACACAGGTGGAGACTGAGTACCCAAATGAGCCACAGGGACGTTAGAAAGAACTTTTTCAGTGTCAGAGTAGTTAACAGACGGAATGCATTAGGCAGTGATGTGGTGGAGGCTGACTCCATTCATAGTTTCAAATGTAGATATGATAGAGCCCAGTAGGCTCAGGAATCTGTACACCAGTTGATTGATGGTTGAGAGGCGGGACCAAAGAGCAAGAGCTCAACCCCTCTCAAGCACAACTAGGTGAGTACAACTAGGTGAGTACACACACACACCGTAAACAAGCATATACAGCTATTGTGTTCAGTATGGTGTTCGTTCGGTGCTTACAGCGTGGCCAGCTTACAGCGTGGCCAGCTTACAGTGTGGCCAGCTTACAGCGTGGCCAGCTTACAATGTGGCCAGCTTACAGCGTGGCCAGCTTACAGTGTGGCCAGCTTACAGCGTGGCCAGCTTACAGTGTGGCCAGCTTACAGCGTGGCCAGCTTACAGTGTGGCCAGCTTACAGCGTGGCCAGCTTACAATGTGGCCAGCTTACAGTGTGGCCAGCTTACAGCGTGGCCAGCTTACAGCGTGGCCAGCTTACAATGTGGCCAGCTTACAGCGTGGCCAGCTTACAATGTGGCCAGCTTACAGCGTGGCCAGCTTACAGTGTGGCCAGCTTACAGTGTGGCCAGCTTACAGCGTGGCCAGCTTACAGCGTGGCCAGCTTACAATGTGGCCAGCTTACAGTGTGGCCAGCTTACAGCGTCGCCAGCTTACAGCGTGGCCAGCTTACAATGTGGCCAGCTTACAGCGTGGCCAGCTTACAATGTGGCCAGCTTACAGCGTGGCCAGCTTACAGTGTGGCCAGCTTACAGTGTGGCCAGCTTACAGCGTGGCCAGCTTACAGCGTGGCCAGCTTACAATGTGGCCAGCTTACAGCGTGGCCAGCTTACAATGTGGCCAGCTTACAGCGTGGCCAGCTTACAATGTGGCCAGCTTACAGTGTGGCCAGCTTACAGCGTGGCCAGCTTACAGCGTGGCCAGCTTACAATGTGGCCAGCTTACAGCGTGGCCAGCTTACAATGTGGCCAGCTTACAGCGTGGCCAGCTTACAGTGTGGCCAGCTTACAGCGTGGCCAGCTTACAGCGTGGCCAGCTTACAGCGTGGCCAGCTTACAATGTGGCCAGCTTACAGTGTGGCCAGCTTACAGCGTGGCCAGCTTACAATGTGGCCAGCTTACAGTGTGGCCAGCTTACAGCGTGGCCAGCTTACAATGTGGCCAGCTTACAGTGTGGCCAGCTTACAGTGTGGCCAGCTTACAGCGTGGCCAGCTTACAATGTGGCCAGCTTACAGCGTGGCCAGCTTACAATGTGGCCAGCTTACAGCGTGGCCAGCTTACAATGTGGCCAGCTTACAGTGTGGCCAGCTTACAGTGTGGCCAGCTTACAGCGTGGCCAGCTTACAATGTGGCCAGCTTACAGTGTGGCCAGCTTACAGTGTGGCCAGCTTACAGCGTGGCCAGCTTACAATGTGGCCAGCTTACAGCGTGGCCAGCTTACAGTGTGGCCAGCTTACAGTGTGGCCAGCTTACAGTGTGGCCAGCTTACAGTGTGGCCAGCGTACAGTGCGGCCAGCTTACAGTGTGGCCAGCGTAGAGTGCGGCCAGCTTACAGTGTGGCCAGCTTACAGGGTGGCCAGTTTACAGTGCGGCCAGCTTACAGGGTGGCCAGTTTACAGTGCGGCCAGCTTACAGGGTGGCCAGCGTACAGTGTGGCCAGCTTACAGTGTGGCCAGCTTACAGTGTGGCCAGCTTACAGGGTGGCCAGCGTACAGTGTGGCCAGCTTACAGTGTGGCCAGCTTACAGGGTGGCCACTTACAGTGTGGCCAGCTTACAGTGCGGCCAGCTTACAGTGCGGCCAGCTTACAGTGCGGCCAGCTTACAGTGCGGCCAGCTTACAGGGTGGCCAGCTTACAGGGTGGCCAGCTTACAGGGTGGCCAGCTTACAGTGAGGCCAGCTTACAGTGAGCCAGCTTACAGTGTGGCCAGCTTACAGTGTGGCCAGCTTGCAGTGAGCCAGCTTACAGTGTGGCCAGCTTACAGGGTGGCCAGCTTACAGCTTGGCCAGCTTACAGTGCGGCCAGCTTACAGGGTGGCCAGCTTACAGCTTGGCCAGCTTACAGTGTGGCCAGCTTACAGTGTGGCCAGCTTACAGGGTGGCCAGCTTACAGCTTGGCCAGCTTACAGTGCGGCCAGCTTACAGGGTGGCCAGCTTACAGCTTGGCCAGCTTACAGTGTGGCCAGCTTACAGTGTGGCCAGCTTACAGGGTGGCCAGCTTACAGTGTGGCCAGCGGAGACACGAACACATCACGTCACGGAGCAACAATGACTCAGTACAGAGCTATTGTTACCCAGGGCGGAGAGCGACCAATCAAACACATGGGAGATCAAAGCCCATGCCAAATTGGAATTCAAAATGATACGTGTAATCCACCACCATGAAATTGTGGTGTGTCACCTTACTGCCCCGAGCGAAGAATGTATTGACCTGTGTTGCCATTATATATTGGCTTCTGTTGCCATAAGATTCTGGTCACACCAGCGTCGAGTGCCATAGAACGCTGCGTTTCGTTTTTGATGGTGTGGGTTTAAGGGGAGACTTAGGCCTATGAGTCGTCGGGGGATGGGGGGTATACTTTAGTCCTGCACATTGTTTACGGCTTGAGTAAACTCTATATATATATATATATATATATATATATATATATATATATATATATATATATATATATATATATACATATATATATATATATATAATGGGATATATATATATATATATATATATATATATATATATATATATATATATATATATATATATATATATATATATATATATATGTATATATATAATGGGATCCTGTCTTCCTCCTCAGCATCAGATGACCTGGTTAAGGAAATTCTATCTGACACCCTGAGTGATGTAGCGAGGATACAGGACCCCCACTACACGGAATGCGACACGAAATGGGGTGCCATGGCAGACCCAGCACTCAGACCAGCCATGCCGAAAGCCAAGAAACAATCCAGTTGGGACAGCCCCATTGTAGACAAAGAAGCCACAGCTTTGCTGGAGGCAGCAACAACCCCCAGTGATCGTGCACGCCTCACAGCTGTGCAGGCTCCCCATGCAGGGGACTTCCTTTTGGCAGTCCCTATGTCTGCGACAGGCACACGTCTTGATCCGCAGGAGCTCCGTATTGCAGTCGCTCTGCGTCTTGCTGCCCCTATCCACACTGTTCATAGGTGTATTTGCGGCGAGGCAGATGCTGACGAATATGGATTGCATGGCCTGCACTGTGAAAAATCTGGTGGTTGGCACACTAGACACGACGAAGTCAATGACATCATTAAAAGAAGCCTTGCCTCTGCTCAGTGTCCAGCAGAGAGAGAGCCCCGCAACCTACTGAACTGTGACTCTGTTAGCTTTGCCGGCCGACCAGACGGAATCACACTGCGACCAGTGGAAGGGTGGCAGACAGTTGGCATGGGACTATACTTGTGTATCCACCCTGGCAACCACATACATTACCCTCTCTCCCGGCACAGCAGGAGCCGCGGCGACACGCAGAGAAAGAGACAAGTCAGCCAAGTACAGGCAATTAGATCATGGGTACAACTTCATTCCAATAGGGTCTGAGACTCTAGGCCCATGGGGTGAGAGTGCAAGAAGGATTCTTAAGGATCTTGGTTCCAAGCTCATTGACACCACAAGAGACCCTAGAGCGGCAAGTTTTCTCTTTCAGCGCCTCAGTGTCGCAATCCAGAGGGGGAATGCTCGCTGCATCCTCGGTTCCTGCCCGGCGTCAGAGGAGTTCGAGGAAATCTACAGCCTCTAGGAAGCGAACTTTTTTGTGTGTCCTCTTAATGTTAATTTTTTGTATAAAATCAAATATGTAACTGTATAACCTTGCATAATAAAGTGTACACCATAAAAAAAAGGGGGTGGTAGGAGAAGCGAACACTCTTACGTATTCAGAGTTAAATGGCAAGTTTTTCCCTGAATGCTCTGTGTTCCCTTCTCTGAGGCTGTGGGTCCCTATAATTGCACCAGAGGTGGTACTCCCCTATATATATATATATATATATATATATATATATATATATATATATATATATATATATATATATATATATATATATATCGTACCTAGTAGCCAGAACGCACTTCTATGCCTACTATTCAAGGCCCGATTTGCCTAATAAGCCAAGTTTTCATGAATTAGTATATTTTCTCTAATATTTTTCTTATGAAATTATAAAGCTACCCATTTCATTACGTATGAGGTCAACTTTTTTTTATTGGAGTTAAAATTAATTTAGATATATGACCGAACCTAACCAACCCTACCTAACCTAACCTAACCTATCCTTATCGGTTAGGTTAGGTAGCCGAAAACGTTAGGTTAGGTTAGGTTAGGTAGGTTAGGTAGTCGAAAAATAAATAATTCATGAAAACTTGGCTTATTAGGCAAATCGGGCCTTGAATAGTAGGCATAGAAGTGCGTTCTGGCTACTAGGTACGATATATATATATATATATACATATATATACATATATATATATATATATATATATATATATATATATATATATATATATATATATATATATATGTATATATATATATATATATATATATATATATATATATATATATATATATATATATATGTATATATATATATATATATATATATATATATATTATTAAATATGACCGAAAAAGTAAGATTAATAATTCTAACACAAATTTTCTCTATCTTTCTTACGTTTCTTTTCACTGTTGATGGTAATTCAAATATCAATTCTCCAAAATTCATTTTTATTTCTAGTCTGACGCGACACTTGAGCGCGTTTCGTAAAACTTATTACATTTTCAAAGACTTTAGTTTACAAACACACAACTGAAACTGAATAGAGCTTTGCACATCTTCCAGTTTATATCTACATTTGGGTGAGGTGGATGAGGTGAAAACGAACTTTCAACAATGGGTATTAAATTCTAACACAAGACAGAACACGAAACAATGGGTATTGAATGGAAGTAATTGTAGAAAGCCTATTGGTCCATATTTCTTGATGCTTCTATATTGGAGCCGAGTCTTGAAGTGGGTAGAATATAGTTGTGCATTAATTGGCTGTTGATTGCTGGTGTTGACTTCTTGATGTGTAGTGCCTCACAGACGTCAAGCCGCCTGCTATCGCTGTATCTATCGATGATTTCTGTGTTGTTTGCTAAGATTTCTCTGGTGATGGTTTGTTTGTGGAAAGATATTATATGTTCCTTAATGGAGCCCTGTTGCTTATGCATCGTTAAACGCCTGGAAAGAGATGTTGTTGTCTTGCCTATATACTGGGTTTTTTGGAGCTTACAGTCCCCAAGAGGGCATTTGAAGGCATAGACGACGTTAGTCTCTTTTAAAGCGTTCTGTTTTGTGTCTGGAGAGTTTCTCATGAGTAGGCTGGCCGTTTTTCTGGTTTTATAGTAAATCGTCAGTTGTATCCTCTGATTTTTGTCTGTATTTTTGTCTACAGACAAAAATCAGAGGATACAACTGACGATTTACTATAAAACCAGAAAAACGGCCAGCCTACTCATGAGAAACTCTCCAGACACAAAACAGAACGCTTTAAGAGAGACTAACGTCGTCTATGCCTTCAAATGCCCTCTTGGGGACTGTTAGCTCCAAAAAACCCAGTATATAGGCAAGACAACAACATCTCTTTCTAGGCGTTTAACGATGCATAAGCAACAGGGCTCCATTAAGGAACATATAATCTCTTCCCATAACCAAACCATCGCCAGAGAAATCCTAGTAAACAACACAGAAATCATCGATAGATACAGCGATAGCAGGCGGCTTGACGTTTGCGAGGCACTACACATCAAGAAGTCAACACCAGTAAACAACAGCCAATTAATGCACAACTATATTCTACCCACCTCAAGACTCCGCTCCAATATAGAAGCATCAAGAAATATGGACCAATAGGCTTTCTACAAACACTTCTATTCAATACCCATTGTTTCGTGTTCTGTCTTGTGTTGATGAAATTAATACCCTATTAATGCCACCTCTTGTTCTGTCTTGTGTTGATGAAATTAATACCCTATTAATGCCACCTCACCCCATCCACCTCACTCAAATGTAGATATAAAATCAGAGATGCGTAAGTTCTATTCAGTTGTGTATTTGTAAACTAAAGTCTTTGAAAATGTAATAAGTTTTACGAAACGCGCTCGTGTCGCGTCAGACTAGAAATAAAAATGAATTTTGGAGAATTGATTTTTGATTTACCTTCAACAGTGAAAAGAAATGTACGAAAGATTGAGAAAATTCGTGTTAGAATTATTAATCTTACTTTTTCGGTCATATTTAATAATATATATATATATATATATATATATATATATATATATATATATATATATATATATTTATATATTTATATATGCGGAAAATCCACAGAGAAATATGAAATGAGGTGAACGTTTCGGCTTGTTAAAACCTTTGTCAACACCAGACTGACTTTCTGACTAAATTGTCAGTCTGGTGTTGACAAAGGCTTTAACAAGCCGAAACGTTCACCTCATTTCATATTTCTCTGTGGATTTTCCGCATAAAATGATCAGTGTTTTGTGATCGTCAATTGCATATATATATATATATATATAACTGAAAACTCACACCCCAGAAGTGACTCGAACCCATACTCCCACAACTGGTATGTACAGGGACGCCTTAATCCGCTTGACCATCACGACCGGACATAAGGAAGTGATAGCCGAGGCTATATGAACCACTTCCCCGCCGGCACTCGGATGGTAATCTTGGGCATAGTCCCCAAGAGGGCATTTGAAGGCATAGACGACGTTAGTCTCTTTTAAAGCGTTCTGTTTTGTGTCTGGAGAGTTTCTCATGAGTAGGCTGGCCGTTTTTCTGGTTTTATAGTAAATCGTCAGTTGTATCCTCTGATTTTTGTCTGTATTTTTGTATGTATCCTCTTTAAAGTCCTGGGGACCATTCAGGCTTGTTTGCATATATATATATATATATATATATATATATATATATATATATATATATATATATATATATATATATATATATATTTTAAAAACCTAGAAGGGGTACCACCTCTGGTGCAAGTGTAGGGACCCATAGCCTCGGAGAAGAAAATAAAGAGTACTCAGAGAAGACCTTTTGGAACCTCACTGAACACTTTGATATTTTCTTCTCCTATCACCTCTATTCTTTTGGTATGTGTGTATATTTATCTAACTTTATTTGAAAATGTCATTACACAAAAAAAGTTACAGTATTGATTACATGCAGAGTACAAGGCTGCTTGTCACAAGTTAAATAGCTCCTCCAGCTCCTCAGATGGCGGGCAGGAACCATGGATGCAGTGAGCATTTCCTCTCTGGATTGCCACACTAAGGCGCTGAAAAAGAAAACTGGCAGCTCCAGGGTCTCTAGTTGTTTCGATTAGCTTAGCCCCAACTCCTTCAAAAAGCTAGCAGCACTTTTACCCCAGGCACCAAGTGTCTCTGAGGCAATGGGGACAAAATTGTAGTGGTGCTCAAGGTCTCTGTATTTTCGTGACTTGGCCGCTTCCCGGTGATTGGCAGCTCCTCCTGCTTGTGTAGCACTGAAGTCAACATAGGTATTGGCTAAAGTTGAAACGCAAGTGTAGTTCCACACAACTGTCTACCATTCTTCCAGGGGTTCACCGTGATTCCGTCTGGGCGACCGACAGGCTCATCAGAGTTGCGGGACATTAGGTAACGGGGCTCTCTCTCTGCTGGACAACCGGCTGTGGTAAGGCTTCTCTTAATAATGTCTTTGACCTCGCCGTGTCTTGCATGCCATCCTCCTGTTTTTTGGCAGAGAAGGCCATGCCGTCCGTACCTGTCGGCCTCTGCCTCACCGCAAATACACCTGTATTCGGTGTGGATTGGGGCAGCGAGGCGGAGAGCCACGGCAATTCGGAGGGCCTGCGGTGTGAGACAGGTGCCGGTTGCTGACATTGGGGTTGCTAATAGGAAATCACCTGCATGGGAAGCTGCTACAGCTCTAAGTCGGGCAGTGTCATGTGGTGTTGTCGCAGCTTCTAGCAAAGTCGCAGCTTCTTGGTCGGCAATGGGGTGATCCCAGCTGGATTGCTTATGGGCTTCAGAAGGCGGTGGTTGGGGTGCTGGTCCTGCGAGAGAGACCCATTTGGTTGTGTAGTCTGTGAAGCTGGGATCATGTACCCCTGCCTGTTGAACTAGGTGCTCAGGTAGGATTTCCTTCACGAAGTTGTCAGACCCCACTGAAGAGGACAGGAACGCTGGTACAGCAATTTGTGTTGCTGTGCGCACGCCAAGGCCCCCGAGTCTGACAGGAAGGAAGGCCTGTTTCCACGGTGAGTCGCTGAGGGAAAGATTGAGGGCTTTTTCTAGTGTTGATTTCAGCAAGCTGTCGTACTCTTCTAATTTAATATTGTTGAAAGATGGCGAACATCTTAGAAAGTAGGTCAGCCTGGGGAGGGACAAGCATCTGGTATATATATATATATATATATATATATATATATATATATATATATATATATATATATATATATATATATATATATATATACACACGTGGGAAATATTTTAATGAATTATAAAAGCGATTAAACCTATAAAAAGAATAATTTGATCAAATTAGTTTGTCTTTATAAATGTCCCGTTATAGTAATAAACTAATTAAATGTTTTTCCTCATTTCTATTCAGTGTTTTCTAATGTGTGATGTTTGTTAACGGAGCCGCATGTGCAACCCTGCCTCCGCCTGCAAGGGTCAACACAAGGGTTAAGTCACTTTCCTTATGTAGATGGTCGTCTCAACGGTGTCATGTTGCGGTCTTGTTGCGGTCTTGTTGCGGTCTTGTTGCGGTCATGTTGCAGTCGTGTTGCGGTCTTGTTGCGGTCATGTTGCGGTCTTAATGCGGTCTTGTTGCAGTCGTGTTGCGGTCTTGTTGTAGTCATGTTGCGGTCATGTTACAGTCATGTTGCATTCGTGTTGCAGTCATGTTGCAGTCATGTTGCAGTCATGTTGCAGTCGTGTTGCAGTCGTGTTGCAGTCATGTTGCAGTCATGTTGCAGTCATGTTGCAGTCATGTTGCAGTCATGTTGCAGTCATGTTGCAGTCATGTTACAATCGTGTTAATATGACAGCATTATCAAATTTAGAAACGCAAAAATAAGCCTAATGAGACAGAAATCAGGGCAGACAACCAAGCAGACAAACAACCAAGCAGACAAACAACCAAGCAGACAAACAACCAAGCAGACAAACAACCAAGCAGACAAACAACCAAGCAGACAAACAACCAAGCAGACAATCAACCAAGCAGACAAACAACCAAGCAGACAAACAACCAAGCAGACAAACAACCAAGCAGACAAACAACCAAGCAGACAAACAACCAAGCAGACAAACAACCAAGCAGACAAACAATCAAGCAGACAAACAACCAAGCAGACAATCAACCAAGCAGACAAACAACCAAGCAGACAATCAACCAAGCAGACAAACAACCAAGCAGACAATCAACCAAGCAGACAAACAACCAAGCAGACAAACAACCAAGCAGACAAACAACCAAGCAGACAATCAACCAAGCAGACAATCGACTAATCTCCCTCACTTTTTCCGAAATACCAACGTAAAAATGACTAATCTTACACGAACACTCTCGTCAACCTTCCGTCATACCCGAACACACGAACCAGTCTTAAACCTCACGAATATCCGTGAACACTAACTGTGCGGCGTCTGGGGCAGGTCGGGCAGTCAGTGTGTAGAAGTCCACTTAATATGTTGTATGCCATACTGAACATGCACGCTGCCTTCAAACACAAGCAGCTTGAACACACGCCATTTTCAAACTTCCCGTCTCCCCGTATCCGACCTTAATTGAAAGCGAATACTTCATCCAATTAATTGGAAAACCATCCGAACACTGAAATACTCACCCCAACCGATCACATAAAATAAGAATTAAATATACTTTTTTTTCTCTCTCTCCCTGCTACCTGTTGTTGCTTCCGGGTATCAACGTCCCCGCGGCCCGGTCTCTACAACAAGCCGCCTCCTCCTCTAGTGAACAGGTGGCTCAGATGAAAGGAAACGTGGCCAAACGTTTCTGTCCATTCCGAGGATTGAACCTAGGTTTCTCGACTGTGAGTCAAGAACGGAGACCACTGCGCTACAGGACCGTCAACCCGGCAACATCTTCATAAGAGGCGCTATTAGTGGTCCAAGGTGACAGGCGGGGGGCACCGGAGCCTCTGTCTCAGTCACCCGGCCGCTGACGGGATCTCTACTTAACCCGTCCCTCTGTTCCACTAGCTTGTTATTATCTATCAAAATGCTTCTGGTGCATTAAGGAGTTTCCGCTTCCTATAATGTTGTTATGATTAGCCGAGGTGTGTGTACTCACCTAATTGTACTCACCTAATTGTGCTTGCGGGGGTTGAGCTCTGGCTCTTTGGTCCCGCCTCTCAACCGTCAATCAACTGGTGTACAGATTCCTGAGCCTATTGGGCTCTATCATATCTACATTTGAAACTGTGAATGGAGTCAGCCTCCACCACATCACTTCCTAGTGCATTCCATTTGCTAACTACTCTGACACTGAAAAAGTTCTTTCTAACGTCTCTGTGGCTCATTTGGGTACTCAGCTTCCACCTGTGTCCCCTTGTTCGCGTCCCACCAGTGTTGAAAAGTTCATCCTTGTTTACCCGGTCGATTCCCCTGAGGATTTTGTAGGTTGTGATCATGTCCCCCCTTACTCTTCTGTCTTCCAGTGTCGTGAGGTGCATTTCCCGCAGCCTTTCCTCATAACTCATGCCTCTTAGTTCTGGGACTAGTCTAGTAGCATACCTTTGGACTTTTTCCAGCTTCGTCTTGTGCTTGACAAGGTACGGGCTCCATGCTGGGGCCGCATACTCCAGGATTGGTCTTACATATGTGGTGTACAAGATTCTGAATGATTCCTTACACAGGTTCCTGAACGCCGTTCTGATGTTAGCCAGCCTCGCATATGCCGCAGACGTTATTCTCTTTATGTGGGCTTCAGGAGACAGGTTTGGTGTGATATCAACTCCTAGATCTTTCTCTCTGTCTGTTTCATTAAGTACTTCATCTCCTATTCTGTATGTGTGTGTGTGTGTGTGTGTGTGTGTGTGTGTATGTGTGTGTGTGTGTGTGTGTGTGTGTGTGTGTGTGTACTCACCTAGTTGTGCTTGCGGGGGTTGAGCTCTGGCTCTTTGGTCCCGCCTCTCAACCGTCAATCAACTGGTGTACAGGTTCCTGAGCCTATTGGGCTCTATCATATCTACACGTGAAACTGTGTATGGAGTCAGCCTCCACCACATCACTGCCTAATGCATTCCATTTGTCAACCACTCTGACACTAAAAAAGTTCTTTCTAATATTTCTGTGGCTCATTTGGGCACTCAGTTTCCACTTGTGTCCTTTAGTGCGTGTGCCCCTTGTGTTAAATAGCCTGTTTTTATCAACCCTGTCGATTCCCTTGAGAATCTTGAATGTGGTGATCATGTCCCCCCTAACTCTTCTGTCTTCCAACGAAGTGAGGTTCAATTCCCGTAGTCTCTCATCGTAGCTAATACCTCTCAGCTCGGGTACTAGTCTGGTGGCAAACCTTTGAACCTTTTCCAGTTTAGTCTTATGCTTGACTTGATATGGACTCCATGCTGGAGCCGCATACTCCAGGATTGGTCTGACATATGTGGTATATAATGTTCTGAAAGATTCCTTACACAAGTTTCTAAAGGCCGTTCTTATGTTAGCCAACCTGGCATATGCTGCTGATGTTATCCTCTTGATATGAGCTTCAGGGGACAGGTCTGACGTGATATCAACCCCCAGGTCTTTCTCTCTCTCTGACTCTTGAAGTATTTCATCTCCCAAGTGATACCTCGTATCTGGTCTCCTGCTTCCTACCCCTATCTTCATTACATTACATTTGCTTGGGTTAAACTCTAACAGCCATTTGTTCGACCATTCCTGCAGCTTGTCCAGGTCTTCTTGAAGCCTCAAGCTGTCCTCCTCTGTCTTAATCCTTCTCATAATTTTGGCGTCGTCAGCAAACATTGAGAGGAATGAGTCTATACCCTCTGGAAGATCATTTATGTATATCAGAAACAGGATAGGTCCAAGCACAGAGCCCTGTGGGACTCCACTGGTGACTTCACGCCATTCTGAGGTCTCACCCCTCACTATAACTCTCTGCTTCCTATTGCTTAGGTACTCCCTTATCCACTGGAGCGCCCTACCAGTTACTCCTGCCTGTTTCTCCAGCTTATGCATTACCCTTTTATGGGGTACTGTGTCAAAGGCTTTCCGACAGTCCAAAAAAATGCAGTCCGCCCATCCTTCTCTTTCTTGCTTAATCTTTGTCACCTGATCATAGAATTCTATCAAGCCTGTAAGGCAAGATTTACCCTCCCTGAACCCATGTTGATGGGTTGTCACGAAGTCTCTTCTCTCCAGATGTGTTACTAGGTTTTTTCTCACAATCTTCTCCATCACCTTGCATGGTATACAAGTTAAGGACACTGGCCTGTAGTTCAGACCCTCTTGTCTGTCACTCTTTTTAAATATTGGTACTACATTAGCAGTCTTCCATACTTCTGGTAGGTCTCCCGTTTCCAGTGACCTACTCTACACTATGGAGAGTGGCAAGCAAAGTGTTCCTGCACACTCTTTCAATACCCATGGTGAGATTCCATCCGGCCCAACAGCTTTTCTCACATCCAGCTCCAATAGGTGCTTCTTGACCTCATCTCTTGTAATTTCGAACCTTTCCAAGGTCACCTGGTTTGCTGCCACCTCTCCTAGCGCCGTGACTTCTCCCTGTTCTATTGTAAAGACCTCCTGGAACCTTTTGTTGAGTTATTCACACACCTCTTTGTCATTCTCTGTGTACCTGTCCTCGCCCACCCTAAGTTTCATCACCTGTTCCTTCGCTGTTGTCTTCCTCCTGATGTGACTGTGTAGTAGCTTTGGTTCGGTCTTGGCTTTATTAGCTATATCATTTTCATACCTTTTCTCAGCTGCTCTTCTCACACTAACATACTCGTTCCTAGTTCTCTGGTATCTCTCTCTACTTTCTGGTGTTCTGTTATTACGGAAGTTCCTCCATGCCCTTTTGTTCAGCTCCTTTGCTTTCATACATTCCCTATTAAACCACGGATTCTTCCTTTGCTTCTCTGTTTTTTCCTGTTGGGCTGGGACAAACCTGCTTACAGCCTCCTGACATTTTTGGGTGACATAGTCCATCATGTCTTGTACGGACTTGGTTCCGAGTTCTGTGTCCCAATGTATATCCCATAGGAATTTATTCATCTCCTCATAGTTTCCCTTTCGGTACGCCAGCCGAAAGGGAAACTATGTCCCTTCTGTCGTTTGTTTCCCAGTTCTTTTTTGGGGGTGATAATTCCTAGCTCAACCAGGTACTCAAAGCTCAATACACTATGATCACTCATTCCCAAGGGGATTTCCAACTTAACTTCCCTTATATCCGACTCATTTAGGGTAAATATCAAATAAAGGCTGGTTCATCCCCTCCTCTCGTTCTTGTCGGTCCCTTGACGTGTTGACTTAAAAAGTTTCTTGTTGCCACATCCAGCAGCTTAGCTCTCCATGTGTCTGGGCCTCCATGTGGGTCTCTGTTCCCCCAATCTATCTTTCCATGGTTGAAGTCTCCCATGATTAGTAGCCTGGATCCGTTCCTGCTAGCCACAGAAGCTGCTCTCTCTATTATATTGATGGTGGCCAAGTTGTTTCTATCATATTCCTGTCTGGGTCTTCTGACATTCGGTGGGGGGTTATATATGACTACTATTATAATTTTCTGTCCTCCAGTTGCTATTGTGCCTGATATGTAGTCACTGAAACCT
This sequence comes from Procambarus clarkii, assembly GCF_040958095.1. Classification (NCBI taxonomy): domain Eukaryota; kingdom Metazoa; phylum Arthropoda; class Malacostraca; order Decapoda; family Cambaridae; genus Procambarus; species Procambarus clarkii. The sequence continues at coordinate 27,700,709 of NC_091168.1, read as the reverse complement.
TCACAGTTCTGAATTACCATCTCTTCGAAACTCCAACCTTCTCTTAGTAGCAAAGCTACACCACCACCTCCTCTCCCTTCTCTCTCTTTCCTCACTACATAGTAGCCCTGTGGAAACACTGTGTTTGTTATGGTGTTTGTTAGCTTTGTTTCTGTGAGTGCTATTATGTCTGGGTTTTCTTCTAGTGCCCATTCTCCGAGTTCACTTGTTTTATTTGTAATTCCATCTATGTTAGTGTACATTGCCTTGAAGCTCACTTTCTTCAGTTCATTTTCTTGTCCCCTTCTTGGCGAGCATTCTGCTGGTGTGGGAAGCTTTACAGTGGGTGAGACGATCTGTGAGGTGGTCTGCAGGGTTTCAGGGGAGTTTGGGGTGAGGGGTGGGGGTTTCATGGAAGGGGGGACAGGTAGGGTGTGGGTTAAGGAGATAGGGGAGACATGGAGGATACGGGGTGAGGGGGGAGGAGGGATAGGGAGGGTATGGGATGAAGGGGGAGGGGGGACAGGGGGGGAAAGGTGGGAGGGGGGACATGATGGGAATGGGGAAGGGATGACAGGGTAAGAATGGGGTGGGGGGGGGAGGGAGGGTTGGATGGGGGCAGGTAGGGTGAGGGGAAGGGAGGGTTTCTATGCAGAGGGGGGTGGTGTGTGTGTGTGTGTGTGTGTGTGTGTGTGTGTGTGTGTGTGTGTTTTTGTGTGTGTGTGTGTGTGTGTGTGTGTGCGCGTGTGTGTGTGACATTCCTGGCGTGTTGTTTGTGTGTGTGTGTGTGTGTGTGTGTGTGTGTGTGTGTGTGTCTGTGTGTGTCTGTGTGTGTCTGTGTGTGTGTCTGTGTGTGTGTGTGTGTGTGTGTGTGTGTGTCTGTGTGTGTGTGTGTCTATGTGTGTGTGTGTGTGTGTGTGTGTGTGTGTGTGTGTGTGTGTGTGTGTGTGTGTGTGTGTGTCTCTCTGTGTGTGTGAGACACCCCTGGCGTGTTGTTTGTGTGTGTGTGTGTGTCTGTGTGTGTGTGACACTCCCTCCTGATGCGTTGTTTGTGTGTGTGTATGTGTGTGTGTGCGAGTGTGTAATTACCTAAGTGTAGTTACAGGATGAGAGGTAGTTACAGGTAGTTACAGCTCGTGGTGTCCCGTCTTCCCAGTACTCTTTGTCGTATAACGGTTTGAAACTATTGACTTTTTTGGCCTCCCACCACCTCATTTTGACTGTTCCAAACGTCTACTACTCTGTTTGCAAAGGAAAACTTTCTAATATTTTTTTCGGTACCTTTGTTTCCTTAGCTTAAATCTGTGTCCTCTTCGTGTGTACTCACCTAGTTGTGCTTGCGGGGGTTGAGCTCTGGCTCTTTGATCCCGCCTCTCAACTGTCAATCAACTGGCGTACAGATTCCTGAGCCTACTGGGCTCTATACTATCTACATTTGAAACTGTGTATGGAGTCAGCCTCCACCACATCACTGCCTAATGCATTCCATTTGTTAACTACTCAGAAACTAAGCAAGTTTTTTCTAACGTCCCTGTGGCTCATTTGGGTACTCAGTTTCCACCTGTGTCCCCTTGTTCGCGTACCACCCGTGTTAAACAGTTTATCTTTGTCTACCTTGTCAATTCCTCTGAGAATTTTGTTGGTAGTGATCATGTCTCCCGAGCTCTTCTGTCGTCCAGTATCGTGAGGCTCAGTCCCAGTAATCTTTCCTCATAGCCCGTTCAGCTCAGCTCGGAGAGTAGCCTGGTGGCGTGCCTCTCAACCTTTCCAACCTTTTTCTAATTTCGTTTTGTGTGACTAGATGTGGACTCCAGGCTGGAGCAGCATATTTCTGCATTGATCTGACAAATTTGTATACAAAGTTCTGAATGATTCCTTACACAAGTTTCTGAATGCAGTTCTTATGTTCGCCAGTCTTGCCTACGCCGCTGATGTTATCCTTTTGATGTGGGCTTCAGGGGACAGGCCTGGAATGATATCAACCCCCAAATCTTTCTCTCGTCCTGACTTCTGAAGGATTTCCTCTCCCAGCTGGTACCTTGTGTTTGACTTCCTGCTCCATACTATCTTCATCACTTTGCACTTGCTCGAGTTAAACTCTAGTAGCCTGATGTTGGACCATTCCTTCAGCCTGTCTAGGCCATAGACAGGCTTAAGGAATAGCCTGTCCTATAGCCTCTTGCTATCCTTTTTTGTCTTAATCCTTCTCATAATTTTAGCATCATCAGCAAACATTGAGAGGAATGAGTCAATACCTTCTGGAATATCATTCACATATTTCAGAAACAGGATAGGTCCGAATACAGAGCCCTGCAGGACTTCGCTGGTGACAACATGCCAGTGTGAGGTCTCACCCCTCATAGTAACTCTCTGCTTTCTGTTGTTTAGGTACTCCCTTATCCATTGCAGCACCCTACCACTTACTCCAGCCTGTTTCTCCAACTTATGCAACAGTTTCTTTTGGGGTACTGTGTCAAAAGCTTTCTGACAGTCCAAGAAAATGCAGTCTGCCCCTTCTTTTTCTTGCTTAATGCTTGTTGCTTGGTTATAGAATTATATTAAACCTGTGAGACACGACTTACCTTCCCTGAACCCATGTTGGTGGTGCATTACAAAGTTCCTTCTCTCCAGATGTGCTACCGGGCTTTTGCTCACGATCTTCTCCATCACCTTGCATGGTATAAAAGTTAAGGACACCGGCCTGTAGTTTAGGGCCTCCTGTATATCCCCCTTATTAGTATATTGGGACTAAGTTAGCTGTCTTCCAATTCTCTGGTAGGTCTCCCGTTTCCAGTGACTTGTTATAGACCATAGATAGTGGCACACAAAGTGCTTCTGCCCCCTCTTTTAGCATCCATGGTGAGATTCCATCAGGTCCAACAGCCTTAGTCACTTCTAGATCAGGAAGATACCTCCTAACCTCATCTTTTGAAATTTCAAAATCTTTCAAAGCTGCTTGGTTTATCGCCACCCCTCTTAGTTCAAGGACTTCCCCTTGCTCTATTGTGATGACCTCTTGGAATCTCTTGTTGAGTTCTTCATCCACCACTTTGTCATTCTCTGTGTTCCCATCCTCTCCCTTTTTCAGTTTCATCGCCTGTTCTTTCACTGTTGTTTTTCTCCTGATGTGACTGTATGGCAGTTTTGGTGGCATCTTGGCTTTGTTTGCTATGTCGTTTCCAAACTGCCTCTCTGCTTCTCTCCTCACACTGAGGTACCCATTTCTGGCCCTTTGGTATCTCTCTCGCTGGTCTCTGGTGTCCCGTTATTTCTGTAGTGTCTCCATGCCCTTGTGCTTAGCTGCCTTGCTTCCTTACATGCTTCGTTGAACCACGGATTTCCCTTTTGCTTTTCTGTGTTTTTCGTTCTGGACCGGGATAAACCTGTTTTCTGCCTCCTGACACTTCTGGGTGATGTAGTCAATAATGCCTTGTACAGACTTTTCTCTGAGGACTGTCTCAAATGGTATTCCTGTTAGGAATTTTCTAATCCCATCATAGTTTCCCCTTCGGCATTCCAGCCTTGTACTTTTCGGTCCTCTCGATGGATGGGTTATTCCTATTTCCACCAGATACTCAAATGTTAGGACCCTGTGGTCACTCATGCCTATGGGAAGGAGGGGCACTGATTTGACTTCCCTTATGTCTGACTCGTTCAGGGTGAATACCAGATCAAGTCTGGCTTGTTCATCATTCCCTTTTATTATTGTGGGTCCCTTAACATGTTAGCATAGAAAGATTCTTGTCGCCATATCTAATAATTTAGCTCTCCATGTTTCTATCCCTCCGTGTGGTTCTCTATTTTCCCAGTCTATCTTTCCATGGTTGAAGGCATCTATGCTCACAGTTTAGATTTCTTCCTGCAGGCAATAGAATCTCTCTAGTATGTTAATGGGAATGGCACTTCGGGCTCACCATAGCCCGTGCTACTTGGAACTTTGTTCCAGGTAGCGAATCTTTAACAACAACAACAATGTTAATGGGTGTCATGTTGTTCCTGTCATACTCCTGTCTGGGTCTTCTGTCACTTAATGGGGGGTTATATATTACTACTGCAGTTATCCTTGGTCCTGCCATTGCCATAGTGCCTGCTATGTAGTCTCTGAAATCTTCACAGCCTGGGATGTTTATCTCATTGAAACTCCTTGCCTATCTTATCAGCGGCACAACTCCTCCTCCTCCTCCTCTTCCCTCCCTCTCTTTCCTTACCATATAGAAGTCCTGTGGAAACACCGCATTTGTTATGTTGCATGAGAGTTTTGTTTATTTGAGTGCTATTACAGCAGGATTTTCTTCTTGTGTCCTCTCTACAAGCTCACTTATTTGGGGGGTAGAAATAGCCGAAGCTACTCTATCCCTTTGAGATGTATTTTCTTCTCACAATAATCATACTTGAACTTGAACTTGTACTTGCTTATTTTATCTGTAATCCCATCTCTTTGTGAACATCTTGCTGTTACTCTTGATGTGTGTTCCTTTGGTGCAGACAGTTGCTACATGGACTGGGCTGCCAGGGGGGGGGGGGTGATGTGCTGTGCGATACTTAACATGGGTTTGGGGGATGCTGGGGGTGGGGCATGGTTCATGGAATGGGGAAGAAGGGAGGGCTTGGGGGGGGGGGGAGAAGGGAGGGCCTGGAGGGTGGGGGAGAAGGGAGGGTATGGGGAGAGGGGGGAGTGGGGGGAGGGTGGACTGGGTGGGCACTTAGTGGGTCTGGTAGGGGTCGGTTCTTCTATTTGGTGGCAGGCGGTGGAGGGGAGGGGGGGGGGGTGATGCTCCTCTCACTGGGGCTAGAAACCAACTTTGTCTATGCCTTCACACGCCCACTTGGGGACTGTCAGCCCCAAAGATCTTAGTATATAGACAAGACAACAGCGTGTTTCTCTAGGCAATTAACAATGCACAGGTAAGATGGCGCCATCAAGGAGCATATAATCTCCTCACACAACCAGACCATCACCAGAGAAATCTTAACAAGCAACACTGAAATAATCGACAGGTATAACGACAACAGAAGACTGGACACCAACGAGGCACTACACATCAAAAGTCAAGACCAGCAAACAACAACCAGTTAACACATAATTACATTCTACCCACTTCAAGACCCCGAGCCAACACAGAGACCGTAGAAGCCAGAACACATAATCTGCTTATGATAATGCATGTATTTCTCTATTAATATTCATTATGTTTCACCCACTTATTCATCTCAATCACGTCCTGTACCACCTCACCCCAAGAGAAAAAAAAAAGCATGGTAATTTTTTTTTCAAAACGCAACCCCTAAGCGCCAGACCATGATAAATTGTGAAAAAGAACTTTGGAGAGTTAATTTTTCAACTTTCCTCGACAGTGAAGAAAAACATAAGAAATATTGAGAAGATTCGTGTTAGAATCATTACTCTTACCCTTTCGGTCATATTCAACAACATATGTTTACAAGAAAGATAGCTACCAAAATATAGTAATTATATATATAGGGGGTACCACCTCTAGTTGCATTTGTAGGGACCCTTGACCTTAAAGAAGACAATATGTAGCATCAAGGGGGGGAGCGTTGTGGGGCACCCGCATACACTCACATATTTTCTTCTACCACCCACATTATATAGTAATTATATATAAAGGGGGTACCACCTCTAGTTGCATTTGTAGGGACCCTTGACCTTAAAGAAGACAATATGTAGCATCAAGGGGGAGCGTTGTGGGGCACCCGCATACACTCACATATTTTCTTCTCCTACCACCCCATATATTTTTTGTATTTTGTCATTTTATTTAATTTAAAACTTCATTACAGAAAAAGGGTTACAACATTGGTTACATGCAAGGTACATGGGTACTTGTCACAGGTTGTAGAGTTCCTCCAACTCCTCAGATGACGGGCAGGAACCATGGATGCAGTGAGCATTTTCTCTCTGGATCACCACACTAAGGCGCTGAAAGAGGAAACTGCCGGCTCTAGGATCTCTAGTTGTTTCAGTTAGCTTAAAACCCAGCTCCTTCAAAAAGCTAGCAGCACTTTTACCCCAGGCACCAAGTGTCTCTGAGGCAATGGGGCTAAAGTCGTAGTGGTGATCAAGATCTCTGTATTTACGAGACTTGGCTGCTTCCCGGTGATTGGCAGCTCCTCCTGGCTGTGCAGCACTAAAGTCAATATGTGTGTTGGCTAAAGTTGAAACGCAAGTGTAGTCCCACACCAACTGTCGACCATTCTTCCAGGGGTTCATCGTGACCACGACTGGGCGACTGACAGGCTTGTCAAAGTTTCGGGGCATAAGGTAGCAAGGTTCTCTCTCTGCTGGACAACCAGCTGTGGTAAGACTCCTCTTAATAATGTAATTTACCTCGCCGTGTCTTGCATGCCATCCTCCTGTGCTTTGGCAGAGAAGGCCATGCTGTCCGTACCTGTCGGCCTCTGCCTCGCCGCAAATACACCTGTATTCGGTGTGGATTGGGGCAGCGAGGCGGAGAGCCACAGCAATTCGGAGGGCCTGCGGTATGAGACATGTGCCAGTTGCTGACATAGGGGTTGCTAATAGAAAGTCTCCTGCATGCGGAGCTTTAGAAGGTGGTGGTTTGAGTGCTGGTCCTGCAAGAGAGAGACCCATTTGGAGGTGCAGTCTATAAAGCTGGGACCTTGTACCCCTGCCTGCAGACCTGCCTGTTGACCTAGGTACTTGGGTAGGACTTCCTTCACCAGGTTGTCAGACGCCACTGAAGAAGACAGGAACGCTGGTACAGCAATTTGTGTTGCTGTACGAACGCCGAGGCCCCCGAGTCTGACAGGAAGGGAGGCCTGTTTCCACTGTGACTCGCTGAGAGAAAGGTTGAGGGCTTTTTCTAACATTCATATATATGAAGGTTTTATATATATATATATTATGAAAACACAAGAAACGTTGACTGAATATTTCAGTCCCATTCCGGAACCCCCCTTCTTAGGGTCTCGGTTTAAGTCCGAAATATTCAGTCAATATTTCTTCCACGACACATAACTCAGCCCTTACACGACACATAACACAATATATAGCCTACACAACTACGACCAGCCAACACTTGCACCACCTGTAAAAACCTTAATGCCAAAGTGTCTCAACTCCCTTTGCAACTTTCTTAAATAAAAATATATAATATTAATGGTGTTAAAAACCCGGGCAAGTTCGTGGATGCTTCCCGCTCTTCTCTCGTTATTCCTATTGTTATTGTTGTTACTATATTTATTCTTCTCTTCTCAGTCGCTCTCTTAACTCGCTCTTTCTCCCTCACTCTCACTCTCCATCGCTATATCCTCCCTTGCTCTCTCTTTCTCTCTCTCTCTGTTCCCTCACTCTCTTGGTCTCTCTCTCCTGGTCCATCTCTCTCTCTCTCTCTCTCTTTCTCTCTCCCTCTCCCTCTCTCTCACTCTCTCTCTCTCTCTCACTCTCTCTCTCTCTCTCTCTCTCTCTCTCTCTCTCTTTCGCTCCCTCAAATGGAATGTTAAGTTAACAAATGGAATGCATTAGGCAGTGATGTGGTGGAGGCTGACTCCATACACATTTTCAAATGTAGATTTTATAAAGCCCAATAGTCTCTAGAACCTGTACACCAGTTGACTGACAGTTTAGAGGCAGGACCAAAGAGCCAGAGCTCAACCCCTGCAAGTAGAACTGGGGGAATTCTCATACACACACACACACACACACACACACACACACACACACACACACACACACACACACAGTCTTGGGTCAGCTTTGATCGTGAGCAGACGTGTAGGGTCAGCGGTCCGCGTTAACCGAGGGAACAATAGGGTTCAAGGGAGCGGGTGTACTGTGCAGTGAGAATCGGGACAGTGTAAATTGAACAGTGGCATTGTAATGCAACACATTGATCACATCTCGTGGTGAATTATCTTAGTGAATTTAGAGAAGATAACTAGTGAAGATCGACTTCTTGAGGCAGCATCAGTCACATCAGCCGGGACCCACGTGGAGACCTGAAGACCTCACAGGATTACCGACGACACGCCGTGTATTCACCTAGAGTGCTTGTGGGGGGCTGGATGGTGTCTCTCATAAGTCTCCAACAGTGTACAAGGTTTATATTATATCATATCATAGACACTATTGCATTCCATTCAATAATACAATCGTAATAATACAATCGTGGTAGACAGGTAACAGGGACAGCAACTGTGAGCTCACTGGGAACCCAGATAAGCCATTAATCCCCCCCCCCACCCACCGTAATCTGAAGACTACACCTCACCCACCTCTTAACCCCCCATCTCACTCTCCCAACACACTCCCCCCCCACCACTCCCACTCTCCCAAAACACTCCCCCCCCCCACCACACCCACTCACACTAGGACTATTCTTGCTCTCTCTCTTGCTCTCTCTCTCTTGCTCTCTCTCTCTTGACAAGGGCAAAATGGCAGGTGGACACAACAGGGACACAGGGAACAGCCAAATAGATCAAACGAGGGACATGTTAACCCAAGTTCTGGAGGAATTCAGGAGGGAGATGCATGAAATGAGGATTACAATTAACAACCTGCAAAGTGAGCTGACATCAGCAAGGGAGGAGATCAAATCTCTCACAGAAAAAAATAAAGAGACTGAGCATCAGATTATCATCCAAAGGGAAGGTGGGAATGTTACATTGGAAGGACATGCCTCTGTACCTGAAACACTTGGAGACATACTGAAAAAGAGCTCAGAAGCAATGGACACAGTGAGGGAGGTAGCGATGCAAGCAGCCATCTCACAGGAAGCAGCAAGGTGCACCACTCAGCTGCTGGAGAGAAAAAGATCAGTGGTAGTTGTAGGCATCAAAGAACAGGAAGGATCCAACAGGCAAGAATGGAATAGCAAGGATAGAGAGGCAGTACAGGGGCTACTGAAGGGGTTACAGATGGAAGGGGCTGAACGAAACATTGAGAAGGTTTTCAGGTTGGGCTGGTACAACAAGGACAGAAACCGACTTGTAAAGGTGGTGTTTACAAACGAAACCACGAAGGAGGATATTCTCGAAAGGAAGAGTCGACTGCAGTATGTGGAGGGATACAAGAAAGTATTCCTGCAGAGGGATAGGACGAAGGAGGAGAGAGCCAGGGCAGCAGAGGCAAGGAGGAAGCGCAGGGAGGGAGAAGCAAACCAGGAAATCACAGCCCCCAACACAACAGTCCTAGAGACAAGAGGCGAACCCAAAACCAGCATCCCAGCAACACCAGAGGGGAGGGCAACCCCACCACCACCCTCTGCATAGAAACCCTCCCTTCCCCTCACCCTACCTGCCCCCACCCAACCCTCCCTCCCCCCCCCACCCCATTCTTACCCTGTCATCCCTTCCCCATTCCCATCATGTCCCCCCTCCCACCTTTCCCCCCCTGTCTCCCCTCCCCCTTCATCCCATACCCTCCTCCCCCCTCACCCCGTATCCTCCATGTCCCCCCTTTCTCCTTAACCCACACCCTACCTGTCCCCCCTTCCCTGAAACCCCCACCCCTCACCCCAAACTCCCCTGAAACCCTGCAGACCACCTCACAGATCATCTCACCCACTGAAAAGATTCCCACACCAGCAGAATGCTCGCCAAGAAAGGGACAAGAAAATGAACTGAAGAAAGTGAGCTTCAAAGCAATGTACACTAACATAGATGGAATTACAAATAAAACAAGTGAACTCGGAGAATGGGCACTAGAAGAAAACCCAAACATAATAGCACTCACAGAAACAAAGCTAACAAACACCATAACAAACGCAGTGTTTCCACAGGGCTACTATGTAGTGAGGAAAGAGAGAGAAGGGAGAGGAGGAGGTGTAGCTTTGCTACTAAGAGAAGGTTGGAGTTTCGAAGAGATGGTAATTCAGAACTGTGAAGGTTTCAGTGACTACATATCAGGCACCATAGCAACTGGAGGACAGAAAATTATAGTAGTAGTCATATATAACCCCCCACCGAATGTCAGAAGACCCAGACAGGAATATGATAGAAACAACTTGGCCACCATCAATATAATAGAGAGAGCAGCTTCTGTGGCTAGCAGGAACGGATCCAGGCTACTAATCATGGGAGACTTCAACCATGGAAAGATAGATTGGGGGAACAGAGACCCACATGGAGGCCCAGACACATGGAGAGCTAAGCTGCTGGATGTGGCAACAAGAAACTTTTTAAGTCAACACGTCAAGGGACCGACAAGAACGATAGGAGGGGATGAACCAGCCTTGCTTGATCTGATATTTACCCTAAATGAGTCGGATATAAGGGAAGTTAAGTTGGAAGCCCCCTTGGGAATGAGTGATCATAGTGTATTGAGCTTTGAGTACCTGGTTGAGCTAGGAATTATCACCCCCAAAAAAGAACTGGGAAACAAAGGGCTGGCGTACCGAAAGGGAAACTATGAGGAGATGAATAAATTCCTATGGGATATACATTGGGACACAGAACTCGAAACCAAGTCCGTACAAGACATGATGGACTATGTCACCCAAGAATGTCAGGAGGCTGTAAGCAGGTTTGTCCCAGCCCAACAGGAAAAAACAGAGAAGCAAAGGAAGAATCCGTGGTTTAATAGGGAATGTATGAAAGCAAAGGAGCTGAACAAAAGGGCATGGAGGAACTTCCGTAATAACAGAACACCAGAAAGTAGAGAGAGATACCAGAGAACTAGGAACGAGTATGTTAGTGTGAGAAGAGCAGCTGAGAAAAGGTATGAAAATGATATAGCTAATAAAGCCAAGACCGAACCAAAGCTACTACACAGTCACATCAGGAGGAAGACAACAGTGAAGGAACAGGTGATGAAACTTAGGGTGGGCGAGGACAGGTACACAGAGAATGACAAAGAGGTGTGTGAAGAACTCAATAAAAGGTTCCAGGAGGTCTTTACAATAGAACAGGGAGAAGTCACGGCGCTAGGAGAGGTGGCAGCAAACCAGGTGACCTTGGAAAGGTTCGAAATTACAAGAGATGAGGTCAAGAAGCACCTATTGGAGCTGGATGTGAGAAAAGCTGTTGGGCCGGATGGAATCTCACCATGGGTATTGAAAGAGTGTGCAGGAGCACTTTGCTTGCCACTCTCCATAGTGTATAGTAGGTCACTGGAAACGGGAGACCTACCAGAAGTATGGAAGACTGCTAATGTAGTACCAATATTTAAAAAGGGTGACAGACAAGAGGCACTGAACTACAGGCCAGTGTCCTTAACTTGTATACCATGCAAGGTGATGGAGATTGTGAGAAAAAACCTAGTAACACTTCTGGAGAGAAGAGACTTCGTGACAACCCATCAACATGGGTTCAGGGAGGGTAAATCTTGCCTTACAGGCTTGATAGAATTCTATGATCAGGTGACAAAGATTAAGCAAGAAAGAGAAGGATGGGCGGATTGCATTTTTTTGGACTGTCGGAAAACCTTTGACACAATACCCCATAAAAGGTTGATGCATAAGCTGGAGAAACAGGCTGGAGTAACTGGTAGGGCGCTCCAGTGGATAAGGGAGTACCTAAGCAATAGGAAGCAGAGAGTTATAGTGAGGGGTGAGACCTCAGAATGGCGTGAAGTCACCAGTGGAGTCCCACAGGGCTCTGTGCTTGGACCTATCCTGTTTCTGATATACGTAAATGATCTCCCAGAGGGTATAGACTCATTCCTCTCAATGTTTGCTGACGACGCCAAAATTATGAGAAGGATTAAGACAGAGGAGGACAGCTTGAGGCTTCAAGAAGACCTGGACAAGCAGCAGGAATGGTCGAACAAATGGATGTTAGAGTTTAACCCAAGCAAATGTAATGTAATGAAGATAGGGGTAGGAAGCAGGAGAGCAGATACAAGGTATCACTTGGGAGATGAAATACTTCAAGAGTCAGAGAGAGAGAAAGACCTGGGGGTTGATATCACGCCAGACTTGTCCCCTGAAGCTCATATTAAGAGGATAACATCAGCAGCATATGCCAGGTTGGCTAACATAAGAACGGCCTTTAGAAACTTGTGTAAGGAATCTTTCAGAACATTATATACCACATATGTCAGACCAATCCTGGAGTATGCAGCTCCAGCATGGAGTCCATATCTAGTCAAGCATAAGACTAAACTGGAAAAGGTTCAAAGGTTTGCCACCAGACTAGTACCCGAGCTGAGAGGTATGAGCTACGAGGAGAGACTACGGGAATTGAACCTCACTTCGTTGGAAGACAGAAGAGTTAGGGGGGACATGATCACCACATTCAAGATTCTCAAGAGAATCGACAGGGTTGATAAAGACAGGCTATTTAACACAAGGGGCACACGCACTAGGGGACACAGGTGGAAACTGAGTGCCCAAATGAGCCACAGAGATATTAGAAAGAACTTTTTTAGTGTCAGAGTGGTTGACAAATGGAATGCATTAGGAAGCAATGTGGTGGAGGCTGACTCCATACATAGTTTCAAGTGTAGATATGATAGAGCCCAATAGGCTCAGGAACCTGTACACCTGTTGATTGACGGTTGAGAGGCGGGACCAAAGAGCCAGAGCTCAACCCCCGCAAGCACAACTAGGTGAGTACAACTAGGTGAGTACTCCAACATAGCAAACATTATCACACATCAGCATCCTATAGAGAAGAAAAAAGGTAGCATAATAATTATCCCAGCATCCCCTCCTAGACCCCACTCCCAGCATCCCTTCCCTAGCCCCAGCTCCCAGCATCCCTCCCGTAGCCCCAGCTCCCAGCATCCCCCCCCTAGCCCCAGCTCCCAGCATCCCTCCCCTAGCCCCAGCTCCCAGCATCCCTCCCCTAGCCCCAGCTCCCAGCATCCCTCCCGTAGCCCCAGCTCCCAGCATCCCTTCCCTAGCCCCAGCTCCCAGCATCCCTCCCGTAGCCCCAGCTCCCAGCATCCCTCCCGTAGCCCCAGCTTCCAGCATCCCTCCCCTAGCCCCAGCTCCCAGCATCCCTCCCGTAGCCCCAGCTCCCAGCATCCCCTCCTAGACCCCACTCCCAGCATCCCTTCCCTAGCCCCAGCTCCCAGCATCCCTCCCGTAGCCCCAGCTCCCAGCATCCCTCCCGTAGCCCCAGCTCCCAGCATCCCCTACCCTAGCCCCAGGTCCCAGCATCCCTCCCGTAGCCCCAGCTCCCAGCATCCCTCCCGTAGCCCCAGCTCCCAGCATCCCTCCCGTAGCCCCAGCTCTCAGCATCCCTCCCCTAGCCCCAGCTCCCAGCATCCCTCCCCTAGCCCCAGCTCCCAGCATCCTTTCCCTAGCCCCAGCTCCCAGCATCCCTTCCCTAGCCCCAGCTCCCAGCATCCCTCCCCTAGCCCCAGCATCCCTCCCCTAGCACCAGCTCCCAGCATCCCTCCCCTAGCACCAGCTCCCAGCATCCCTCCCGTAGCCCCAGCTCCCAGCATCCCTCCCGTAGCCCCAGCTCCCAGCATCCCTCCCCTAGCCCCAGCTCCCAGCATCCCTCCCCTAGCCCCAGCTCCCAGCATCCCTTCCCTAGCCCCAGCTCCCAGCATCCCTCCCGTAGCCCCAGCTCCCAGCATCCCTCCCGTAGCCCCAGCTCCCAGCATCCCTCCCGTAGCCCCAGCTCCCAGCATCCCTCCCGTAGCCCCAGCTCCCAGCATCCCTCCCGTAGCCCCAGCTCCCAGCATCCCTCCCGTAGCCCCAGCTCCCAGCATCCCTCCCGTAGCCCCAGCTCCCAGCATCCCTCCCGTAGCCCCAGCTCCCAGCATCCCTTCCCTAGCCCCAGCTCCCAGCATCCCTCCCGTAGCCCCAGCTCCCAGCATCCCTCCCGTAGCCCCAGCTCCCAGCATCCCTCCCGTAGCCCCAGCTCCCAGCATCCCTCCCGTAGCCCCAGCTCCCAGCATCCCTCCCGTAGCCCCAGCTCCCAGCATCCCTCCCGTAGCCCCAGCTCCCAGCATCCCTCCCGTAGCCCCAGCTCCCAGCATCCCTCCCCTAGCCCCAGCTCCCAGCATCCCTCCCCTAGCCCCAGCTCCCAGCATCCCTCCCCTAGCCCCAGCTCCCAGCATCCCTCCCCTAGCCCCAGCTCCCAGCATCCCCTACCCTAGCCCCAGCTCCCAGCATCCCCTACCCTAGCCCCAGCTCCCAGCATCCCGCCCCTAGCACCAGCTCCCAGCATCCCTCCCCCTAGTCCCAGCTCCCAGCATCCCTCCCGTAGCCCCAGCTCCCAGCATCCCTCCCCTAGCCCCAGCTCCCAGCATCCCTCCCCTAGCCCCAGCTCCCAGCATCCCTCCCCTAGCCCCAGCTCCCAGCATCCCTCCCCTAGCCCCAGCTCCCAGCATCCCTCCCCTAGCCCCAGCTCCCAGCATCCCCTACCCTAGCCCCAGCTCCCAGCATCCCGCCCCTAGCACCAGCTCCCAGCATCCTTTCCCTAGCCTCAGCATCCAGCATCCCTCTAGCACCAGCTCCCAGCATCCCTCCCCTAGCACCAGCTCCCAGCATCCCTCCCCTAGCACCAGCATCCCCCCCTAGCCCCAGCTCCCAGCATCCCTCCCCTAGCCCCAGCTCCCAGCATCCCTCCCCTAGCACCAGCTCCCAGCATCCTTTCCCTAGCCTCAGCATCCAGCATCCCTCTAGCACCAGCTCCCAGCATCCCTCCCCTAGCACCAGCTCCCAGCATCCCTCCCCTAGCACCAGCATCCCCCCCTAGCCCCAGCTCCCAGCATCCCTCCCCTAGCCCCAGCTCCCAGCATCCCTCCCCTAGCCCCAGCTCCCAGCATCCCCCCCCTAGCCCCAGCTCCCAGCATCCCTCCCCTAGCCCCAGCATCCCTCCCCTAGCCCCAGCTCCCAGCATCCCCCCCCTAGCACCAGCTCCCAGCATCCCTCCCCTAGCCCCAGCTCCCAGCATCCCTCCCCCTAGCCCCAGCATCCAGCATCCCTCTAGCCCCAGCTCCCAGCATCCCTCCCCTAGCACCAGCTCCCAGCATCCCTCCCCTAGCACCAGCTCCCAGCATCCCTCCCCTAGCCCCAGCTCCCAGCATCCCCCCCCCCTAGCCCCAGCTCCCAGCATCCCTCCCCTAGCCCCAGCTCCCAGCATCCCTCCCCCTAGCCCCAGCATCCCCCCCTAGCCCCAGCTCCCAGCATCCCCCCCCTAGCCCCAGCTCCCAGCATCCCTCCCCCTAGCCCCAGCTCACAGCATCCCTCCCCTAGCCCCAGCTCCTAGCATCCCGCTCAGGGAAAAATTATCTTAATATTTACCTCGTTATATTCACACAGGTCACTACTTTTTCCAACCGCTTCCCCGCAAACTTTTCCAAATGAGTTTTGGCGACGCCAGCTTCACTTAAGTAATATTTAACTAAATTCCTCTCGCGAACTAATGGGGCAAGAAGGTGATGCTTAGAGGCAATCTTCCCTCCTCTCAATATACCAATTACGCCACACACACCCTTAATTGCTCAGGTGCTAGATTTTTACTAAGGTCTTTTTCTTGTATAGAGTTATACGTTTAAGCAAACAGAAGGGTGTTATTATATATGAAATCTTGCACACACACATGTTTCGAAAGGTCTCCGAAGGTCATGACAGATATTAAGTCCAGTCCGCTGCTTCTTATCTGTACTAAGGGGGGGGGACGAAATTATATATCATGTAGAGGGATAATGAGACGTTTCTTGCTGACAATGTACCTGCAGGACTCGGACCTCCCCCAGAGCGTCGCCGAGATGCTGTTGTTCACCTCTTAATACCACAAGGTTAGTGTGGTGAGACACCTGTTATTGTGTGGGGTCCCTCCTTACCTGAGACGTGGTCTCCTGCCCGCGACACACCTTCCAAGATGCTCAGTATTGATGCTGTTTTCATTATTATTTTTATTATTATTATTATTATAGAACTAATCAACATTATCATTATCGGAGCAATGCGGGGATCGAACCAGCGACCTATAGTCAACACCTGCTGTGCACCTTATCCCTCCCCCCCCCACCCATAGGCCACTACAGGCTGGGAGCTATACAATCTTCCTATATCAACTATAGGAATTCTGGAGAAACCGTAAAGGTGCCTTGCTTGGTTATTACTCCCATTCTCCTACCATCTCCCTCCTTCCGTACCTCACAGTCTCCTTCCCTCCTCCTCTCCCTCACAGTCTCCCTCCCTCCTTCCCTACCTCACAGTCTCCCTCCCTCACAGTAAACAAAACATGCTCGAGTAAAGCTGACTCAGTGCTAAACCATCAATGTGAACGTCGAATCAATCTTATCGACGTTGAATATTATCTTCACTTCATAAATGTCATCGACGCCGAGCCAGCGTCACTAGCCTCCGAGAACTGGGTTGGAAAACCTCCTCTAATGAGCCATTCAAACCCCACACTTCAGAGACGTCCTTGGAATAGTTGGCTGACAATGTATCTGCCAACTGAACAAGCCTGAATGGTCCCCAGGCATTTATGCAACTGAAATACTCATTGTAACTCACTGTAACTCTCTGCTTCGCATTTGTGTTTCTCACGTGTGCCCCAAAGAATGAGGTGATTTGATAAAATACCATGCCCAAGATTACCATCAGAGTGTCGGCGGGATGATGGGGAATTAGCCTCGGCTACATTCATCTTTTGTTCGGTTGTGATGGTCGAGTGGTTAAGGGGTCCTGTACACCAGTTGTAAAGTGCTCCTGGCAGTATGGATTCGAGTGACTTCTTTGGGTGTGAGTTTTCAGTTATATATATTTATATATATATATATATATATATATATATATATATATATATATATATATATATATATATATTATTAAATATGACCGAAAAAGTAAGATTAATAATTCTAACACGAATTTTCTCAATCTTTCGTACATTTCTTTTCACTGTTGGAGGTAAATCAAAAATCAATTCTCCAAAATTCATTTTTATTTCTAGTCTGACGCGACACGAGCGCGTTTCGTAAAACTTATTACATTTTCAAAGACTTTAGTTTACAAATACACAACTGAATAGAACTTACGCATCTCCGATTTTATATCTACATTTGAGTGAGGTGGATGGGGTGAGGTGGCATTAATAGGGTATTAATTTCATCAACACAAGACAGAACAAGAGGTGGCATTAATAGGGTATTAATTTCATCAACACAAGACAGAACACGAAACAATGGGTATTGAATAGAAGTGTTTGTAGAAAGCCTATTGGTCCATATTTCTTGATGCTTCTATATTGGAGCAGAGTCTTGAGGTGGGTAGAATATAGTTGTGCATTAATTGGCTGTTGATTGCTGGTGTTGACTTCTTGATGTGTAGTGCCTCGCAAACGTCAAGCCGCCTGCTATCGCTGTATCTATCGATGATTTCTGTGTTGTTTACTAGGATTTCTCTGGCGATGGTTTGGTTGTGGGAAGAGATTATATGTTCCTTAATGGAGCCCTGTTGCTTATGCATCGTTAAACGCCTAGAAAGAGATGTTGTTGTCTTGCCTATATACTGGGTTTTTTGGAGCTTACAGTCCCCAAGAGGGCATTTGAAGGCATAGACGACGTTAGTCTCTTTTAAAGCGTTCTGTTTTGTGTCTGGAGAGTTTCTCATGAGTAGGCTGGCCGTTTTTCTGGTTTTATAGTAAATCGTCAGTTGTATCCTCTGATTTTTGTCTGTAGGGATAACGTTTCTATTAACAATATCTTTCAGGACCCTTTCCTCCGTTTTATGAGCTGTGGAAAAGAACTTCCTGTAAAATAGTCTAATAGGGGGTATAGGTGTTGTGTTAGTTGTCTCTTCAGAGGTTGCATGGCATTTCACTTTCCTTCTTATGATGTCTTCGACGAAACCATTGGAGAAGCCGTTGTTGACTAGGACCTGCCTTACCCTACAGAGTTCTTCATCGACTTGCTTCCATTCTGAGCTGTGGCTGAGAGCACGGTCGACATATGCGTTAACAACACTCCTCTTGTACCTGTCTGGGCAGTCGCTGTTGGCATTTAGGCACATTCCTATGTTCGTTTCCTTAGTGTAGACTGCAGTGTGGAAACCTCCGCTCTTTTCCATGACTGTTACATCTAGAAAGGGCAGCTTCCCATCCTTTTCCATCTCGCAAGTGAAACGCAGCACGGAACTCTGCTCAAATGCCTCCTTCAGCTCCTGCAGATGTCTGACATCAGGTACCTGTGTAAAAATGTCGTCAACATACCTGCAGTATATGGCCGGTTTCAAGGTCATGTCGACTAAGACTTTTTGCTCGATGCTCCATCGATGCCCAAGATTACCATCCGAGTGCCAGCGGGGAAGTGGTTCAAATAGCTTCGGCTATCACTTCCTTATGTCCGGTCGTGATGGTCAAGCGGATTAAGGCATCCCTGTAGATACCAGTTGCGTTGCTCCTGGGAGTATGGGTTCGAGTCACTTCTGGGGTGTGAGTTTTCAGTCGCATATAGTCCTGGGGACCATTCAGGCTTGTTCGCATTTGTGTTCCTCACGTGTGCCCCAAAGAATGAGGTGATTTGATAAAATGCTATGCCCAAGATTACCATCCGAGTGCCGGCGGGGAAGTGGTTCAAATAGCTTCGGCTATCACTTCCTTATGTCCGGTCGTGATGGTCAAGCAGATTAAGGCATCCCTGTAGATACCAGTTGCGTTGCTCCTGGGAGTATGGGTTCGAGTCACTTCTGGGGTGTGAGTTTTCAGTCGCATATAGTCCTGGGGACCATTCAGGCTTGTTCGCATTTGTGTTCCTCACGTGTGCCCCAAAGAATGAGGTGATTTGATAAAATGCTATGCCCAAGATTACCATCCGAGTGCCGGCGGGGAAGTGGTTCAAATAGCTTCGGCTATCACTTCCTTATGTCCGGTCGTGATGGTCAAGCGGAATAAGGCATCCCTGTAGATACCAGTTGCGTTGCTCCTGGGAGTATGGGTTCGAGTCACTTCTGGGGTGTGAGTTTTCAGTCGCATATAGTCCTGGGGACCATTCAGGCTTGTTCGCACATATATATATATATATATATATATATATATATATATATATATATATATATATATATATATATATATATATATATATATACATATGAATACCTTATGCTTTTTATGTAGAACTGTTCACTAGGTTTGATCCGCCATATAACAAAGTACAATATTGACAACAAAAGTAGCCAGATTTTCAGTGTTAACAACAACAGCAACATAAGTAACAGAAGAAATAAAAGTAGTAGTAGCAACAGTTAACAACAGTAAAAGTAGAAAACAGCAACAGTAGCAATAACAAAAACATTAGCAGCAACAACAATAGTAACAACAGCAACAACTGTAAAAGTAGCAGTAACAACAGCAGCAGCTACAACAGTAGCAATAACAACAGTAGAAGTAACAGTAGCAGTAACAACAGTAGAATTAACAGTAGCAGTAACAACAACAATAACGTCAACAACATCAGTAGGAAGACCAATAAATAAAAGTAGGATTACACAAATTAACAACAGCAGTTCCATACTCATTGTCTCAAGGACTATGATGAGTCTCAAGGACAATGATGAGTCTCAAGGACAATGATGAGTCTCAAGGACAATGATGAGTCTCAAGGACAATGATGAGTCTCAAGGACAATGATGAGTCTCAAGGACAATGATGAGTCACAAGGACAATGAGTATGGAACTCGGGACCCCCCAAGGCGGAGTCTTAAGCCCTACACTATTCAATGTACTTATGAACCCCATTGCCAATATTGATTTTCCGGAAGGAACACAACAAGTGGGATATACAGATGATGTCCTAATACAAGCTCCCACCTTGGGAAAGATTAAACAGTCCATTGAACTCCTTGGAAGGAAATGTATTGAGCTCGGTTTCACTCTCCACAAACAAGACAAAAGCATACTCTCATCACAAGAGGGGAGAAAATGAAGAACTACAAATTAATGGTGTAACACTTGAATGGGTTGACCACTATCGGTACCTTGGCGTCACTGTCGGCTCTAACAAGGGGAAGAAAGAGGAGCTCAACCAACTCATAGGAACATGCAAAAGTCGACTCAGGGTACTGAAAGCCATGACCTGGAATGGGCATGGGTCCCCTATTGCTGTGCTTAAAATGATGTACACAGTCTATGTGCGCTCCGTCGTAGATTATGTCGCACCAGTTCTGTGCACCTATTCCCAAACCGATATGAAAAGCTTGAAAACATACAAAATGAAAGCATGACAATCATTCTTGGAGTTCCAAGAACTATCAAAACGTCTAATCTACGAGAAGAGTTGTCCCTCCCCAGTGTCAAAAGCAGAATTCAGGAACTTAATGCTAAGCTTGCAATTAAGATAGCCAGAGATCTTCTTTACAATGATATTGCCAAGAAAAAGCTGAGTCCTGTGTTACTTTGCCCGAAACGCTATGCGTATTAGTGGCTTTAGGTATTGTATGTACTAGCTCTATCTATAAATCCAACATTATGTTTGTAACTCATCATCTATGTATGTACTTTTACGTAAATAAAAATCTGAATTTTGAATTTTTTTGAACTTACAGGAGGAAACAGAAGCAAAAAATGGCATCACAGATCAGTCTTCTACCTCGAAGAACTTCACCTGCTTGAGCAAGCCCGTGAGCTCCTGCCTGTAGAGAGATGAGAGGTTACTTCCCTGGGAGGATGACTCATGTAGGATTATCATCAATGAAATGGCAATGAAAAAGTCCAACATGATACCACAAGAAATGAGGTACAAGTATCTCGAGGACATTTATAATGAAGCCGGAGATGAATTAGATCAAATCTACACTGATGGGTCATCTAATCCTGTCAATGGTAAGGCTGGTGCAGCAAACACAGTAATTAATAATATTGTCTTTCAACACAAAAATGAAGTAAAAGCCCGCATTGAGATCTATGCCTCTTCAAAGCAAGCAGAGTTAACTTCCATTGTTATGGCATTAAGATTCCTTGAAGGAAACACTAATGGTGCAGTGATCACTGACTCCAAAGCTGCTCCTACAAAGCCTAAGTAAAAATTAGACAGAAAATCTTGCGATAGTCGCTGAAGTCAAGAGAGCTGTGAGGGTACTAACCAATCAGGGAAGAGTCGTCAAATTTCTGTGGATCCCCTCCCATGTTGGAATATGTGGGAATGAACGAGCAGATGTGCTGGCTGCTGAAGGAGACCATATTGAATATTTCATACCCAAGACTCTACTACAAATTAGAGGTATCATCAGGCCACGTCACCGTGACAAGGTAACTGAGGAAAGGAGGATACAAGAACAGACCAGTGAATCTGTACGATGGTACAACATGGTTGCAGCTGGCAATCTCAATCATTATGGACTAAGAGGAGGAGGACGCGGGAGAGAACCAGTAATAGCGAGAATCCGACTTGGATACAAATATCCATGGAGATACGGGATGGAAACAACAGTTGAGCAGCGGAGTTGCAGAATCTGTGGAGAGAGTGATGGACACCGCCTAGACCACTATCTACAAGACTGTAAACATCTGAGAGACATTAGAAACATGTGTAGAATAATAAACCCCACATTGTTTGAAGTAGGAAAATACCATTTGTCAAACATAGATACTATTATTAAAAGATTCCCCCATTTTGCACCTGCAAGGTTTTAAGGGTTAACGAATGTTAATCTTCTTGTTTGAGGAGCTGTTCACTTGAGACAGCTAAGCACGTCCCAGCTGTGTCTGGGTACAAGTGACAGGATGAACAACCCAGCGGGTTTTCTTCCTATTTCTTCCTATTGAGGAGTGTTGTACATGCTGCTATGGCGGTGTGTTCACTCACAGGATGAGTGGCGCTGCCCAATACTGTCACTATGGCGGTGTGTTCACTCACAGGATGAGTGGCGCTGCCCAATACTGTCACTATGGCGGTGTGTCCACTCACAGGATGAGTGGCGCTGCCCAATACTGTCACTATGGCGGTGTGTTCACTCACAGGATGAGTGGCGCTGCCCAATACTGTCACTATGGCGGTGTGTTCACTCACAGGATGAGTGGTGCTGTCCAATACTGTTACTATGGCGGTGTGTCCACTCACAGGATGAGTGACGCTGCCCAATACTGTCACTATGGAGGTGTGTCCACTCACAGGATGAGTGGCGCTGCCCAATACTGTCACTATGGCGGTGTGTTCACTCACAGGATGAGTGACGCTGCCCAATACTGTCACTATGGCGGTGTGTCCACTCACAGGATGAGTGACGCTGCCCAATACTGTCACTATGGCGGTGTGTCCACTCACAGGATGAGTGGCGCTGCCCAATACTGTCACTATGGCGGTGTGTCCACTCACAGGATGAGTGGCGCTGCCCAATACTGTCACTATGGCGGTGTGTCCACTCACAGGATGAGTGACGCTGCCCAATACTGTCACTATGGCGGTGTGTTCACTCACAAGATGAGTGGCGCTGCCCAATACTGTCACTATGGCGGTGTGTCCACTCACAGCATGAGTGGCGCTGCCCAATAAACTCGCCCCTCGGGGCAAAAAATGAAAATAAAAAGAAAAGCAACTTAATCATTACCTAAAACCTTAGGAGAATGGACAAAAAACACAAATACCTTCTCGCAAGTCTGGACGTAGATGAGCCTACCAGCAAAAGGCCGGCTGGATACTGCACAGCCTTATATATATATATATATATATATATATATATATATATATATATAACTGAAAACTCACACCCCAGAAGTGACTCGAACCCATACTCCCACAACTGGTATGTACAGGGACGCCTTAATCCGCTTGACCATCACGACCGGACATAAGGAAGTGATAGCCGAGGCTATATGAACCACTTCCCCGCCGGCACTCGGATGGTAATCTTGGGCATAGCATTTTATCAAATCACCTCATTCTTTGGGGCACACGTGAGGAACACAAATGCAAACAAGCCTGAATGGTTTTCAGTTGTATATAGTCCTGGGGACCATTCAGGCTTGTTTGCATATATATATATATATATATATATATATATATATATATATATATATATATATATATATGTCGTACCTAGTAGCCAGAATGCACTTCTCTGCCTACTTTGCAAGGCCCGATTTGCCTAATAAGCCAAGTTTTCCTGAAGTATTATATTTTTTCTAATTTTTTCCTTATGAAATGATAAAGCTACCCATTTCATTATGTATGAGGTCAATTTTTTTTTATTGGAGTTAAAATTAACGTAGATATATGACCGAACCTAACCAACCCTACCTAACCTAACCTAACCTATCTCTATAGGTTAGGTTAGGTTAGGTAGCCGAAAAAGTTAGGTTAGGTTAGGTAGGTTAGGTAGTCGAAAAACAATTAATTCATGAAAACTTGGCTTATTAGGCAAATCGGGCCTTGCATAGTAGGCTGAGAAGTGCGTTCTGGCTACTAGGTACGACATATATATATATATATATATATATATATATATATATATATATATATATATATATATATATATATATATATATATATATATATATATATATATATAGTGAAGGAAGCGTGGATGACTAGAGCAGTGGCTATTCTGGCTGATGGAATGCCAATAACAGTAAATAAAAAAAGTGAAACAAAATAAAAGTGCTTCAGCTTCCAAATCTCTTCACGGTGTGAAAATTGCGGGATAAAATCCAAAGAATGGAAAAACTCAAATATTTAATATAACAAAAAATGACTTGAACATGAAAACAAATCCTCTATTATGCATGGCTAAAACAATGCAAAGAAAATATATGAAAATAAATATAAACATGTGACAGTTACGTTAATAATAACGTAAAGGTACACAATAAATATATACAATGACTGCTAGAGACTACTCACTCCCCTGGGTGAGTGAGTAGCAGCTCCAGCTGCTTCTCACTCCCCTGGGTGAGTGAGTAGCAGCTCCAGCTGCTTCTCACTCCCCTGGGTGAGTGAGTAGCAGCTCCAGCTGCTTCTCACTCCCCTGGGTGAGTGAGTAGCAGCTCCAGCTGCTTCTCACTCCCCTGGGTGAGTGAGTAGCAGCTCCAGCTGCTTCTCACTCCCCTGGGTGAGTGAGTAGCAGCTCCAGCTGCTTCTCACTCCCCTGGGTGAGTGAGTAGCAGCTCCAGCTGCTTCTCACTCCCCTGGGTGAGTGAGTAGCAGCTCCAGCTGCTTCTCACTCCCCTGGGTGAGTGAGTAGCAGCTCCAGCTGCTTCTCACTCCCCTGGGTGAGTGAGTACATCTGAAGCTGCTACTCACTCCCCTGGGTGAGTAGCAGCTCCAGCTGCTTATACTCTTACAGCTGGAGCACTGAAGAGAATTCTGACTCTGGCTGATTGATTGATTGATGAAGAGTAAGCCACCCAAGAGGTGGCACGGGCATGAATAGCCCGTAATGACTCTGGCTGGTAGTGAGCTCCTTATATACACGGCCAGGTCCAGTTATAGGTGGCGCTGGTGTGCAGGTAATTCCCAGCTGGCCGTCTCAAACGAGCAGTTAGGCTGGCGAGTGTATAGTTAGGCCTCCAGACGTCCAGGTGTGTCGGGGTCATGGGTACTGGAGGGTAGAGAGGAGTGGTATCTGTCTAGAGTATCTATCTAGTGGTATCTGTCTAGAGTATCTGTCTAGAGTATCTATCTAGTGGTATCTGTCTAGAGTATCTGTCTAGAGTATCTGTCTAGAGTATCTGTCTAGAGTATCTGTCTAGAGTATGTCTAGTGGTATCTGTCTAGAGTATCTGTCTAGAGTATCTGTCTAGAGTATGTCTAGTGGTATCTGTCTAGAGTATCTGTCTAGAGTATCTGTCTAGAGTATCTGTCTAGAGTATCTGTCTAGAGTATCTGTCTAGAGTATCTGTCTAGAGTATCTGTCTAGAGTATGTCTAGTGGTATCTGTCACGAAGAGCTGATCCCAAATTGTTGTGGTTCTTGATGTTAATTTCTTATACTTAATTTGCATAAGTTGAGTATGCAGATATATTGTTGAATAGGCGGTAAAGGAATAGGTACGATCTTGCCTACGAAGGAGATTATCGTAACAGTATGTATATGTATATATATATATATATATATATATATATATATATATATATATATATATATATATAAATTATATATACAGTATATATATTATATATATATATATATATATATATATATATATATATATATATATATATATACTGATCTACCAATAAAACACAAATCCATCGAGAAACTGTAACCAGGTACTCACCTACAAGTAATTAGGTAATCTGCTCCCCAGCAACAGAACGTACCTGGAACGAGAGAGAGAGGAAAAAAAGGTTCAAAGAACGCCCCATCATTAACATAGAGCACTTAAAACTTTCTAAGCCAACCATTCCAGAGCTGAGGAATTTGGCCCCACTTTCTGCCCTATGAGATTCAGTGTCCATTAACTTTATGAGCAAGAAATACACGCGATACTTGGATGTTTCTCGAGTATGTGTCTCCGTGATTGGTCTTGGTCTGTGTGTGTCTCTCTCTCTCTCTCTCTCTCTCTCTCTCTCTCTCTCTCTCTCTCTCTCTCTCTCTCTCTCTCTCTCTCTCTCTCTCTCTCTCTCTCGAAGGGAGAGAGAGAGAGAGTCGACCATGAAATACAAGAGTGGACCAAACAAACAATACAACACAAGAAACAAACAAAAACACTGAATCCAGTAAAACAAGTCAAAACAACAACACAATGAAAACGTGGTTAATCGATGCCTCTGTAAACACGTTTTATTTGTTAGCCACCGTAAAGCAAGTAATTGTCAGACAAAGACAGTACAACGCGTAGCCAGGCCGTGAACCACCTCCCCCCCCCTTCCTGTGAGAGGTGTGGTTGTGGTCCGGCAGTTAAGGACTCAACCAGAGCAATTAAACTCCCGCCAGTCCGCGACCCCCTGCGGCTAACACCCCGTCCGTCCCCCCGTATAAGGTGGGGATGTCCTCCGGGTGTGGCCCTCCTTGCTCTCTCTCTCTCTCTCTCTATGGATCCCTCTCGCTCTCCAGCTCCCTCTCGCTCTCTCTGGCTCCCTCTCGCTCTCTCTGGCTCCCTCTCGCTCTCTCTGGCTCCCTCTCGCTCTCTCTGGCTGCCTCTCGCTCTCTCTGGCTCGCTCTCTCTGGCTCCCTCTCGCTCTCTCCGGCTCCCTCTCGCTCTCTCCGGCTCCCTCTCGCTCTCTCCGGCTCCCTCTCGCTCTCTCCGGCTCCCTCTCGCTCTCTCCGGCTCCCTCTCGCTCTCTCCGGCTCCCTCTCGCTCTCTCCGGCTCCCTCTCGCTCTCTCCGGCTCCCTCTCGCTCTCTCCGGCTCCCTCTCGCTCTCTCCGGCTCCCTCTCGCTCTCTCCGGCTCCCTCTCGCTCTCTCCGGCTCCCTCTCGCTCTCTCCGGCTCCCTCTCGCTCTCTCCGGTTCCTTCTCCCTCTCTCTGACTCCCTCTCTCTCTCTTTCCCTCTCTCTGGCTCCTGGTCCCTCTCTTTGACGCTGGTTCACGTCTCTTGTGGTTCTTCCGGCTGGTTCCTGCGCTGAAGAAACAGTTCCTCGTGAACCCTCTTGACCACTCTGGTCTTCCAGACAGTCCCCGTGTCAAGGGTAGTTAGTTATGAGGAAGGAAGCACTCAAGAGGGCATATGATATTATTTAAGGAGCTGGGATATAATGGCAAGGAGATGAATTATAAAGATAAGGAGTGGGTTATAAGGATAAGGAGTTGGGATATTACGATGGAGTGAAGGAAAGGTGCCCAAACGCTGAAACCAACTGGGGGGGGGGGGGGAAAGGGCACGAACAACGACCCCTGCAAGGAGCGAAACCGTCGCTCTACCGACCAGTTTGTGTTGTTAGACGTGTTCTCTCCTCCTACCTTTGTCTTCCTCACTTTGAATGTCAGATAATTTTGTATGTTGTGAGCAAGTCCCCCCTCTTGTTGAGTTGATGTTTCCATGACCTGTGCTTCCCCCATCCTTCCTCTAACACAAGTCATCATGAGGTATATTGAAGTCTTATTTTATTATCTTTATCTGATCTGCACTATCTGTAAACACTGATCAGGTGAGTTGTTTATGCATGTTTAGAACAGTAAGGGTCCTAGGAATGATCCTGGCGAGAGATTACGTTTTGTTTTTCTCTATCATTTCTACTAATCGTGACTGTTGTGTGTGTGTATGTGCTCACCTATTTGTGTCTGCAGGATTGAGCTTTGACTCTTGGATCCCGCCTTTCGACCATCGGTTGTTTACAGCAATGACTCTGGTCCTATTTCTCTATCATACCTGGTTTTAAAATTATGAATAGAATTTGCTTCCACAACCTGCTCTTTAAGTGCATTCCATTTTCCCACTACTCTCACGCTTTAAGGAAAACTTCCTAACATCTCTGTGACTCATCTGAGTTTCCAGCTTCCACCCATGTCCCCTTGTTCTGTTACTATTCCGTGCGAACATTTCGTCTATGTCCACTCTGTCAATCCCCCTGAGTATTTTATACGTTCCTATTCTATCCCCCCCTCTCCCTTTTTTTTCTAGTGTCGTAAGACTCAGTTCCTTCAGGCGCTCTTTATATCCCATCCCTCGTAACGCTGGGACGAGTCTCATTCCAAACTTCTGAACCTTTTCCAGTTTCCTTATGTGTTTCTTCAGGTGGGGACACCATGATGGGGTGGTATACTCTAAGACTGGCCTCACGTAAGCAGTATAAAGTGTCCTAAATGCCTCCTTACTTAGGTTTCTGAATGATGTTCTAACTTTTGCCAGTGTAGAGTACACTGCTGTCGTTTTCCTATTTATATGTGCCTCAGGAGTTAGATTAGGTGTTACGTCCACACCCAGGTCTCTCTCACGTCGTCACAGGTAGGCAGTTTCCCTTCATTGTAAACTGTCCCTTTGCTCTCCTATCACCTAGTCCCATTTCCATAATTTTACATTTGCTAGTGTTGAACTCCAGTAGCCATTTCTCTGACCATCTCTGCAACCTGTTCAAGTCCACTTGGAGGATCCTGCAATCCTCATCTGTCACAATTCTTCTCGTCAACTTTGCATCATCCGCAAACAGCGACATGTAGGATTCTACTCCTGTAAACATGTCGTTAACGTATATTCGAAATAGAATTGGTCCCAGCACCGATCCTTGAGGCGGACCGCGACTCGTTACTGTTCGGCAGTCCGACTTCTTGCCCCTTACCGTTACTCTTTGGCTCCTTCCTGTTAAGGTAGTTCCTTACCCATGCTAGGGCCTTTCCACTCACTCCTGCCTGCCTCTCTAGTTTGAATAGCAGTCTCATGTGTGGTACTGTATCAAAGGCTTTTTGGCAGTCCATAAATATGCAGTCTGCCCAACCTTCTCTGTCCTGTCTTATCCACGTTATTTTATCATAGAATTTCAAAAGGTTTGTTAGGCAAGATTTCCCTTTCCAGAACCCATGTTGATGTTTGTTTACAAACCCAATGTTCTCCAGGTGTGCAACCAGTCTTAGCCTAATTATTCTTTCAAGTATTTTACAGGGGATGCTTGTCAGTGATACGGGTCTGTAGTTAAGTGCCTCCTCCCATTCTCCTTTCTTGAAAATCGGTACAACATTCCAGAATCTTCCAGAATCCAGAAAATTGGTATTCCAGAATCGGTACAGTCTTCCAGAAATTAGGCAATTCTCCTGACATAAGTGATTTATTAAAGATCCGAAGATAATAAAGATTCATTGCCAGAGGCACGCTGAGGGCCTGCGCTGCCTCTTTCAGTATCCACGGTGATGCTTTGTCTGGTCCAACCGCTCTAATTGCATCCAGTGTTGTCAACTGTTTCATTACCTCCTCTGCTGTCACCTCTATATCTGATAGTCTTTCATTTAGGGTAATCTCTTCTAACAATGGGAGCCGCTCAGGCTCGGTTGCAAACACTCCATGGAAACTGTCATTTAGTGCCTCGCAGATTTCCTTGTCACTTTCTGTATATGTCCCCTCTGTTTTCCTTAGTCTTGTCACTTGGTCGTTCACCGTTGTGTGTGTGTACTCACCTAGTTGTGTTTGTGGGGGTTGAGCTCTGGCTCTTTGGTCCTGCTTCTCAACCGTCAATCAACAGGTGTACAGATTCCTGAGCCTATTGAGCTCTATCAGGCTCAGGAATCTGTACACCTGTTGATTGACGGTTGAGAGGCGGGACCAAAGAGCCAGAGCTCAACCCCCGCAAACACAACTAGGTGAGTACACACACACACACACACACAGTGTGTGTGTGTATTCACCTAATTGTGTTTGCGGGGGTTGAGCTTTGCTCTTTCGGCCCGCCTCTCAACTGTCAATCAACTGTTTACTAACTACTTTTTTTCCCCACACCACACACACACACACACCCAGGAAACTGCCCGTGACAGCTGACTAACTCCCAGGTACCTATTTACTGCTAGGTAACAGGGGCATTCAGGGTGAAAGAAACTTTGCCCATTTGTTTCTGCCTGGTGCGGGAATCGAACCCGCGCCACAGAGTCACCAGTCCTGCGCGCTATCCACCAGGCTACCACGCCCCACACCTGTACTCACCTATTTGTGCTTCCGGGGGTTGAGCTTTGGCTCTTTGGTCCCACTTCTCGACTGTCAATCAACTGGTGTACAGGTTCCTGAGCCTACTGGGCTCTATCATATCTACATTTGAAACTGTGTATGGAGTCAGCCTCCACCACATCACTGCCTAATGCATTCCATCCGTTAACTACTCTGACACTGAAAAAGTTCCTTCTAATGTCCCTGTGGCTCATGTGGGTACTCAGTTTCCACCTGTGTCCCCTTGTTCGCGTACCACCAGTGTTGAATTGTTTATTCTTGTTTACCCGGTTGATTCCGCTGAGGATTTTGTAGGTTGTGATCATGTCTCCCCTTATTCTTCTGTCCTCCAGGGTCGTAAGGTGCATTTCCCGCAGCCTTTCCTCGTAACTCATGCCTCTTAGTTCTGGGCCATAAGAACTAGTCTGTTCATGTTCTAGTCCTGTGTGTGTGTGTGTGTGTGTACTCACCTAGTTGTGTTTGCGGGGTTGAGCTCTGGCTCTTTGGTCCCGCCTCTCAACCGTCAATCAACAGGTGTACAGATTCCTGAGCCTATCGGGCTCTGTCATATCTACACTTGAAACTGTGTATGGAGTGAGCCTCCACCACATCACCCCCTAATGCATTCCATTTGTCAACCACTCTGACACTAAAAAAGTTCTTTCTAATATCTCTGTGGCTCATTTGGGAACTCAGTTTCCACCTGTGTCCCCTTGTGCGTGTTCCCCTTGTGTTAAATAGACTGTCTTTATCTACCCTATCAATCCCCTTCAGAATCTTGAATGTGGTGATCATGTCCCCCTAACTCTTCTGTCTTCCAGCGAAGTGAGGTTTAATTCCCGTAGTCTCTCCTCGTAGCTCATCCCTCTCAGCTCGGGTACTAGTCTGGTGGCAAACCTTTGAACCTTTTCCAGTTTAGTCTTATCCTTGACTAGATATGGACTCCATGCTGGGGCTGCATACTCCAGGATTGGCCTGACATATGTGTGTGTGTGTGTGTGTGTGTGTGTGTGTGTGTGTGTGTGTGTGTGTGTGTGTGTGTGTGTGTGTGTGTGTGTGTGTGTGTGTTTCAGGTGTCCTAGCATTCGGGTTAGAAGTCTTCCTGTGACTACATGAATCACCTTTTGCATGCCATATTGCTGACGTGTCCGTGAGTACCTGTAAGTCTCTACGAAGAGTGACGTCTATATCTTTCCATGTCCTGCCTCCGTTCTTTTTGAAGCTGGTGAGTTTTCAGATCTTTACACGTTTGAGTTCAGTGTTGAATTTGAAGTCGTAGATGGAGGTGGCTTCTACTACTGCGTCTTCGTGCTGTGCATTCTCCTTGTTGACCGCCCATACAAGGTAGATAAATTGATTTCTCTTAGCCTGTCCTCATAGCTAAGTTTGCGTAATTCAGGTAATTGCTCTAATGATTTTTGTAAATCAGAGTAATTTGCCGGTTTTAGTAAATTTTTGCAAGTCTCGATAATTTTAAAGTTTCGTTTGTACTTCACGAGGTGCGGATTCAATGCTAGTGCTGCGTGTTCATTTGAAGGTCTAATGTAGGTTGTGTACATTGTTTTGGACGAGTCTTTGATTAGGCAACAAAATGCCGTTGTTTTCTTTACTCGATTTCCATATATTCCCAGTAATTCGACCTGGAGGGAGGGAACTT
The DNA here is from genome assembly GCF_040958095.1 of Procambarus clarkii. Taxonomy (NCBI): domain Eukaryota; kingdom Metazoa; phylum Arthropoda; class Malacostraca; order Decapoda; family Cambaridae; genus Procambarus; species Procambarus clarkii. The sequence continues at coordinate 27,669,678 of NC_091168.1, read as the reverse complement.
GATATATATAAGCCTAACATGTACTGCATGAATAAACTGGCTTTTTGTCTCCCTACACAATGAATTATGAATAATAATCTTTAACATGTCGTGGTCCATAAGTTAAGGTGCGGATCTACGGTGCCCAGGACGGGGGTTCGATCCCACCGTCCTGCTCCAATGATTTTCTCCTTGTTTAAGCGATCTTCCGGAACGTGTGGTAGCTGCACATACACCACACTCGCCCCACGCCTCGGCCCACGCCTCGGCCCACGCCTCAACCCCACGCCTCAACCCCACGCCTCAACCCCACGCCTCAACCCCACGCCTCAACCCCACGCCTCAACCCCACGCCTCAACCCCACGCCTCAACCCCACGCCTCAACCCCACGCCTCAACCCCACGCCTCGCCCCACGCCTCGGCCCCACGCCTCGGCCCCACGCCTCGGCCCTCGCCTCGGCCCTCGCCTCGGCCCACGCTTCGGCCCACGCCTCAACCCCACGCCTCAACCCCACGCCTCAACCCCACGCCTCAACCCCACGCCTCAACCCCACGCCTCAACCCCACGCCTCAACCCCACGCCTCAACCCCACGCCTCAACCCCACGCCTCAACCCCACGCCTCAACCCCACGCCTCAACCCCACGCCTCGGCCCCACGCCTCGGCCCCACGCCTCGGCCCCACGCCTCGGCCCACGCCTCGGCCCTCGCCTCGCCCCACGCCTCGGCCCACGCCTCGGCCCTCGCCTCGGCCCTCGCCTCGGCCCACGCCTCGGCCCTCGCCTCGGCCCTCGCCTCGGCCCTCGCCTCGGCCCTCGCCTCGGCCCTCGCCTCGGCCCTCGCCTCGGCCCTCGCCTCGGCCCTCGCCTCGGCCCTCGCCTCGGCCCACGCCTCGGCCCTCGCCTCGGCCCTCGCCTCGGCCCACGCTTCGGCCCACGCCTCAACCCCACGCCTCAACCCCACGCCTCAACCCCACGCCTCAACCCCACGCCTCAACCCCACGCCTCAACCCCACGCCTCAACCCCACGCCTCAACCCCACGCCTCAACCCCACGCCTCGCCCCACACCTCGCCCCACACCTCGCCCCACACCTCGCCCCACGCCTCGCCCCACGCCTCGCCCCACACCTCGCCCCACACCTCGCCCCACGCCTCGCCCCACGCCTCGCCCCACGCCTCGCCCCACGCCTCGCCCCACGCCTCGCCCCACGCCTCGCCCCACGCCTCGCCCCACGCCTCGCCCCACGCCTCGCCCCACGCCTCAGCCCCACGCCTCGCCCCACGCCTCGCCCCACACCTCGCCCCACGCCTCGCCCCACGCCTCGCCCCACGCCTCGCCCCACGCCTCAACCCCACGCCTCGCCCCACGCCTCGCCCCACACCTCGCCCCACGCCTCGCCCCACGCCTCGCCCCACGCCTCGCCCCACGCCTCGCCCCACGCCTCGCCCCACGCCTCGCCCCACGCCTCGCCCCACGCCTCGCCCCACACCTCGCCCCACGCCTCGCCCCACGCCTCGCCCCACGCCTCAACCCCACGCCTCGCCCCACGCCTCGCCCCACGCCTCAACCCCACGCCTCGCCCCACGCCTCGCCCCACGCCTCGCCCCACACCTCGCCCCACACCTCGCCCCACGCCTCGCCCCACGCCTCGCCCCACGCCTCGCCCCACGCCTCGTCATCTCGACAACCATGACATCAATGTTATTGTTTGACCAGAAGGTAACTTTCAAAATCTCTTCTTGATCTCAGATGACACAGTCATCCAATATATAAACAAGAGGAAGGAGAGAGGAAGGAGAGAGGAAGGAGAGAGGAAGGAGAGAGGAGGAGGAGGGTAGGGGGGGGGAGGGAGAGGGTGGATGAGGGCAGTGGATGTATAATGACAGATTGGCCATTGATGATATCAATTTTGTTAAGTGGATCATTTATATTGACACTCACCCTGGCCGCCACACACACTAAGGGGGTGTCAGAGTCACACTTGTCTCCCGAGCCTCTCACACTCCATCAACGTGCTTGGTTATATCATGTCGCCTTTTAAGGCCTTTTGTGCACACATACACACACACACACACACACACACACACACACACACACACACACACACACACACACACACACACACACACACAGGGGGGGGGGGGGTGATGCTGGTTGCTGAGTGGACAGCGCTCTAGATTCGTGGACCTAGGGACCGGGGTTCGATCCCCGATCCCGGCAGCCAGCGGAAAAACAAATGGGCAGAGTTTCCTTCACCCTAATGTTCTGTTACCTAGCAGTAAATAGGTACCTGGGAATTAAAAAGCTGCCATGGGCTGCTTCCTGGGGTGAGTATGAGTAGTGTAAAGTACGCCAATGACGTGCAATTTTGTTTTTTTCCCATGCACGTCATTGGCGTACTGGGTTTTACGAACAAAGTACGCCAATGACGTGCAATTTTGTTTTTTTCCCATGCACGTCATTGGCGTATGCCAATGACGTGCAATTTTGTTTTTTTTTTTCCCATGCACGTCTTTGGCCCCTGGGTTTTACGAACTTTTTTCAGCATGCACGTCATTGGCCACCTGGATTTTACGAACTTTTTTCAGCATGCACGTCTTTGGCCCGTGTATTTTTCGTTACCTCCGTGAGATTCTCCTCGCCCCTGAAAATTTCGTTCGAGGGGATTAATATGCCAGTCCCTGGCGTACCCAAATTTCGTTACCCCAGTGGTCCATCACGTCATTGGCGTACTGGGTTTTACGAAACAAAGTACGCCAATGACGTGCAATTTTGTTTTGTTTTTTTCCCATGCACGTCTTTGGCCCTGGGTTTTACGAACTTTTTTCAGCATGCAAGTCATTGGCCACCAGGATTTTACGAACTTTTTTCAGCATGCACGTCTTTGGCCCCTGGGTTTTGCAAACTTTTTTCAGCATGCACGTCTTTGGCCCGTGTATTTTTCGTTACCTCCGTGAGATTCTCCACGCCCCTGAAAATTTCGTTCAAGGGGATTAATATGCCGGTCCCTGGCGTACCCAAATTTCGTTACCCCAGTGGCCCATGCACAGGCATGGCCAATGGGCAATGACGTCATCTGCCAGCCAGACTTCAATTTGCCTGGGGGTAGGATTAAAAGGCCGGCTCCTGGCATACCCAAATTCTGTTGCCCCAGTGACCCATGCACAGGCATCGCTAATGGTCAATAACGTCATCAGCTGGCCAGTCTTCATCTTCCCTGAATAAGTCAGTTTACTGAAATAGCATGTCTGGCCAAGGATCGTGTATTGAGCATAGGAATGAAATCCATTCATATGAAACAAAGGGGAGCAGCACTGCAAGAAGTTATATGTATTTTCAAGTTCGTCCTCTGCTACCTGTATTTGCCCAGGTCTTTTCCTAAATATAAAACTTATCCAATTTATTCCTATTCTGTTTCATGTTGATACGTTTAATAGGTTATTAATATTCCCCTTTACTATGACCATCCAGTCGCACCTCTATCATGTCACCCCTATTTCTTCTTCGTCGTCGTTCTAGAGAATGTAATTTGAGCTTTGACAATCTTTCTTGAAGGATCGTTTATTATGCATAGGGCAAAAAATTATATTAAAAAATAGAGGCCTGGGCATTGGTGATTTCAATGCGTTTTCAGTAGTAACCAATATTGTCCTTAACCTCACACACGTCTCACATTCGCTCAAAACATACCTCCCACACCTTGCTGTGGCATATAACAAATAAAAAAATCTAATTCAGTAAAAGCAAGCCTCTCATGTTTTAAAATAAGGCCTTCTGCGGGGCGAGGCGCACTAAATGCGGATCCCAGGAGGTTCACACATAAGTGTGAACTCTTAATCTAGCTTAATACCTCACCTATACTCTGTGGTTCATCAAAGTTGATATTCAGCTACATTAGCTCGTATTTTCGCTCATTGCTTATATTTTCTGTTATTCATAAACCCTAAAAAACCATCCTAACCTAACCAAACCTAACATATTATATATAACAAATACATTCTACAGACCAGTTATTGTTGTTGTTTAGTGACATCGTGAAAAGCAAACTCAGGTATAGGGATAATGTATTGATGGTCATTAGCATATAGGTGTGAAGGTATCACAGCACCTTACTGGTCAACTATGTATGACGTCACCAGACAACCAATGCGACCTTTGGCGTCCTACTGGCATGTGTATTTGATGTTATTATTCAAAAATGACTAGACTAACCATCCCCACCTAACCTAATCAGAGGTTTAAGAATATACATTTTAGTCATCCACAACTGTAATCATTATTCAGTGATAAGTTCAAAAGTATAACAGCAGCCCAAATGTCGTACTGCAATTTAAGCAGAATCGTACATCTGGCAGCATATCAGGTGAGCTGAACATAAGAATAAAGGTAACTGCAGAGGTCCTATTGGCCCATACCAGGCAGCTCCTATATATTTCCACCCAATCTCATTCATGTCCACCCTATGCTTAAAACAACCAAGGGATCCCACTTAAAGTAATAGTTTGCAATAATAGTTTTAATAAATAGCTCTTATTCTAGTTTTATACACAACAGCAATTATGAAACCCTATAGCTAGATATTCTACTATAATCCACAAGTAGTTACCACACATCTGGCAGTACAGCGGATTAGTAGCTGTGTTCATAGGCTAGTCAACTTTCCTCACATCCATCAAATAGCTATCCAAATGTCGCACCTCAATTCATTCCATCTAGCAACTCAGCTGGATGTTAGCCACTATATTCATAAGCTAATCATTTCTACACCTCAAAAAAATCCTAGTCTTGCTACGCAAATCAGCTAACTTGTTTCTAAACCAACAGTCGCAAATACAAGCATACATACCTACTCATACTCCACAACCTATACATTCATAGAGAATAGCCTAGTTTTTTTGCCACCATTTCCCCATTAATCAGATGCAATTTATGCCATGCACACAGAAAATACAGCATCTACACACCAAATATGCCATTTATGCACAAAATATATTATTTACACTCAAAATATGCCATCACACAAAAATATGTCATTTATAGACAAAAATATAACATTTACATACAAAAATATGTCAGTTGGACATGAAAATGTAGCATTTACACAATATTGCATGGACACTCAGAGTATGACATTTACACAAAGTACAGTATTTTGCACAAATATATCAAAATGCTTATGCATTTAGACAATCAAAAATGCGCTTTCACTAAAATTACACATTTTCACAAACATAATTTTCACAAAATACCCACACATTGTCTCATAAACCAAAATACACTTACACCATGAAGATCTATTTTATTAGATTACAGAGCTTACGCAAAATACACAATTTTCACACACAAATACAGTTGCACCAGTTCCACTTCAACAAATATTAAAAACACAACTTGCATAAATGCACTATTATCACAAAATTATTATAAAACATGGACAATTATTACACAGTTTGTGTAATTATTTTACATCTTTGCACAATTAATACAAGAAAACTTGCTATATAATTACTCAACTTGCACAATGACAATCAATACACAAAGGTATAAATAAACAATTCGTCCATATGCAATTACACAACATGCGCAATTAATACACAACTTATACAAATATCACACATCTTTCATAATTATTACACAACTTGTACAAATGCATATCTAGCACAAATACGTACAATACATAACTACCCCAAATATGAAAATACACAACTAGCATAAATACACGATTTACACAAATACAATTGCGACATTTACACAACTTGCTCAAAAATATAATCAATACACAACTTACCAAAATATGAACAATACATAACTAGCACATATTCATTAAATACACAACTAAGCAATTTCCGCAAATGCACATACAAAAACATATACAATTAATACATACAACTTGCACAAAAAATACACAATTTATAGAAATATAATCAATACATAATTTCAATAATCATACAACTTATGCAAAATACATAATCTGCACAATTAATACACAAGTATATTAATTGTGCAAACACAACCAACTAGGTCAAACAATACACAATTTGCATGATATTTTTCTGGGTATATTTAGGACATTAATTATAATATGCTGAGTTTAACCAACTCCCCAAAAGTCAGAATTTCACATATAAAAATTGTTCATATGACTTCCGATGAGCTCAATATATAACACATTCTTTTTCCATTAAGATATCGACATTATTAGCGCTAAACTATTCATCTAACATATGTCCATTGTTTTTATGTCTTATTAATACCTTCCTTGTTACATTCTCTCCAATCAGGCCACCATATTTATGTATTTATTCAAACCATCTAACAGACTTATTTGTTCTAGCCTTAGTTATGTTAGGGCAGGTGGGGTTAGGTGAAGTCAGTATTGTCTATGATAATTTTAGACAAATTTGCTATATCTTATCAAAATGCATCCTGTTAAAACTTAAATTCATCGAAATCTATCAAAAATATACTTATACTACGCAAATTTGACTAAATTCAACCTAGCTAAACTAACAAAATATGAGCATCCCATATCCTCACATACAAGCCTATGTCACCTCTATCCATACATTATATGAGTCTGCCATATAGCACAAACCCCAAATAGGAAAATTTACACTATTTCATAAACATACTAGTTCATTAGCCTAAGATATTATATATGTCCTTCCCTACACGACCTCACCTAACCAGACCTAGCATATCCAACCCTGGATTTGGTTAAAGTTGGCGAAATTTATGCTATGCCACCTAAATTTCACCAAATTTAAGGTAATTTCCACCAAATATACCCAAATGTTGCGTAGCATAGCGCTGCCAAAGCCCATTTTCTCCTATTCCATACTACCCTACACAACCTCACCTAACCTGACCTAGCATATCCAAACCTGGATTTGGTTAAAGTTGGCGAAATTTATGCTATGCCACCTAAATTACACCTAATTGAAGGCAATTTCCACCATATATACCCAAATGTTGTGTATCATAGCATCGCCAAAGCCCATTTTCTCCTATTCCATACTACCCTACACAACCTCACCTAACCTGACCTAGCATATCCAAACCTGGATTTGGTTAAAGTCGGCGAAATTTTTGCTATGCCACCTAAATTCGACCAAATATACCCAAATGTTGTGTATCATAGCATCGCCAAAGTCCATTTTTTACCTACATTTTCTCCTATTCCATCCTACCCTATACAACCTCACCTAACCTATCCTAGCATATCCAAACCTAGATTTGGTTAAAGTCTGCGAAATTTAAGCTATCCCACCTAAATTCTATCTAATTTAAGGCAATTCCCACCAAATATATCCAAATGTTCTGTATCACAGCACTGCCAAAGCCCATTTTTACCTACATTTTCTCCTATTCCATCCTACCCTACGCAACCTTACCTAACCTATCCTACCATATCCAAACCTAGATTTGGTTAAAGTCGGCAAAATTTAAGTTATCCCATATAAATTTGACCTAATTTAAGACAATTCCCACCAAATATACCCAAAAATGTTTTTGGAACATAGCACGGCCAAAGCTCATTTTAGCTGAGTTTTCATCTATTCCAACCTGCCCTAGACAACCCTACCCAGCCTCTCCTGGCATATCCAAAGTCAGATTTGCATATAGTTGGCAAAAATTTATGCCTTTCCCACCTAAATTTAACCTAATTTAAGCCAATTTCCACCGAATATACCCAAATGTTTTGTATCTTAGCATGGCCAAAGTTCATTTCACCCAAGTTTTCACCTATTTCATCTTACCTTACACAGCCATACCTAACCTGACCTAGCATATCCCAAGCTAGATTTGATTAGAGTTCGTGAAATTTATGCTTATCGCCTAAATTCAACCTAATTTAAGACAATTTCTACCCAATATACCTAAAATGTTTTGTTACATAGCTCAGCCAAAGACCATTTTAGCTGAGTTTTCACATATTCCATCCTACCCAACATAGCCTTACCTATCCCTGACCTAGCAGATTTGATTAAAGTTTGGGAAATTTAAGCTATAGCCATCAAATTGGAGACAATTTCCACCAAATATGCCTAAATGTTGTGTATCATAGCACAGCCAAAACCCATTTTACCAGTATTTTTGCCCATTCCATCTAAACCTGGACCTAGCCTCTGATACTACATATACTCAGAGAAGTGATGTTTTTTTGGATATGAACCTAAATGCCCGTGCCTAACCTGCAAGAGTCTTGGAGCTTTGTTGTATATTTTATCTATTTTTCTTCGAAAACTTGAGTTTTGGATATGAACCTATCCGCACTGTGCCTAACCTGCTAGGATCTTTGTTGAACATTGTAACCATATTCATAGAAAAGTGATGTTTTGGATATGGACCTAACAGCCCCTCTCCTTTAAAACTTGGAACTGTGTTCAATATTGTAGATATAGTGTTGGGTATGTGTTTTTGTTTTTACACATCAACTCAACCGTCCTGGACCTAACCTCCCTTCATCTAACTTCAAATTTATCGTAAATATGGGAGGAACGTGTTGTTTGTGCATCAACCCAACCGTCCTGGACCTAACCTCCATTTATCAAACTTCAAATTTATCATAAATATGGGGGGACCGTGTTATTTGTGCATCAACTCCGCCGTCCTGGGCCTAACCTCCCTTTATCTAACTTCAAATTTATTGTATATATGGGAAGAAGGTGTTGTTTATGCATCAACCCAAACTCCCTGGACCTAACCTCTGATACACGAATCTTGGTTCAACATTGCATCATACTCGTAGCATATTTTTTTTCACATAATTCAACCATCCTCAACCTAACCTCTGTTACCTGGGGGAGGGAGGTTAATGGAAAATATGATAATAATGGAGATTTTCTCTACATCAGTTCAACTTAACCATCCTTAACCTAACCTTAGTTAGAAAGGGATATAATTCACCAAAGCTATTTAATTACCATTTACCTTATTTTCCTTATCCTAACCCATAACCAGAGGGTTTAGACCCCCCTTTACCTCGAAATTATACTATATATTTAAGGTAGGAATATATTTTCACACATAAACCTAACATTCCCTAATTTAACCCTGTACTCTAATTTCGAGGTAAAGGGGGGTCTAACAATGGACATATGTTAGATGAATAGTTTAGCGCTAATAATGTCGATATCTTAATGGAAAAAGAATGTGTTATATATTGAGCTCATCGGAAGTCATATGAACAATTTTTATATGTGAAATTCTGACTTTTGGGGAGTTGGTTAAACTCAGCATATTATAATTAATGTCCTAAATATACCCAGAAAAATATCATGCAAATTGTGTATTGTTTGACCTAGTTGGTTGTGTTTGTACATATATAGCACAATTAATATACTTGTGTATTAATTGTGCAGATTATGTATTTTGCATAAGTTGTATGATTATTGAAATTATGTATTGATTATATTTCTATAAATTGTGTATTTTTTGTGCAAGTTGTATGTATTAATTGTATATGTTTTTGTATGTGCATTTGCGGAAATTGCTTAGTTGTGTATTTAATGAATATGTGCTAGTTATGTATTGTTCATATTTTGGTAAGTTGTGTATTGATTATATTTTTGAGCAAGTTGTGTAAATGTCGCAATTGTATTTGTGTAAATCGTGTATTTATGCTAGTTGTGTATTTTCATATTTGGGGTAGTTATGTATTGTACGTATTTGTGCTAGATATGCATTTGTACAAGTTGTGTAATAATTATGAAAGATGTGTGATATTTGTATAAGTTGTGTATTAATTGCGCATGTTGTGTAATTGCATATGGACGAATTGTTTATTTATACCTTTGTGTATTGATTGTCATTGTGCAAGTTGAGTAATTATATAGCAAGTTTTCTTGTATTAATTGTGCAAAGATGTAAAATAATTACACAAACTGTGTAATAATTGTCCATGTTTTATAATAATTTTGTGATAATAGTGCATTTATGCAAGTTGTGTTTTTAATATTTGTTGAAGTGGAACTGGTGCAACTGTATTTGTGTGTGAAAATTGTGTATTTTGCGTAAGCTCTGTAATCTAATAAAATAGATCTTCATGGTGTAAGTGTATTTTGGTTTATGAGACAATGTGTGGGTATTTTGTGAAAATTATGTTTGTGAAAATGTGTAATTTTAGTGAAAGCGCATTTTTGATTGTCTAAATGCATAAGCATTTTGATATATTTGTGCAAAATACTGTACTTTGTGTAAATGTCATACTCTGAGTGTCCATGCAATATTGTGTAAATGCTACATTTTCATGTCCAACTGACATATTTTTGTATGTAAATGTTATATTTTTGTCTATAAATGACATATTTTTGTGTGATGGCATATTTTGAGTGTAAATAATATATTTTGTGCATAAATGGCATATTTGGTGTGTAGATGCTGTATTTTCTGTGTGCATGGCATAAATTGCATCTGATTAATGGGGAAATGGTGGCAAAAAAACTAGGCTATTCTCTATGAATGTATAGGTTGTGGAGTATGAGTAGGTATGTATGCTTGTATTTGCGACTGTTGGTTTAGAAACAAGTTAGCTGATTTGCGTAGCAAGACTAGGATTTTTTTGAGGTGTAGAAATGATTAGCTTATGAATATAGTGGCTAACATCCAGCTGAGTTGCTAGATGGAATGAATTGAGGTGCGACATTTGGATAGCTATTTGATGGATGTGAGGAAAGTTGACTAGCCTATGAACACAGCTACTAATCCGCTGTACTGCCAGATGTGTGGTAACTACTTGTGGATTATAGTAGAATATCTAGCTATAGGGTTTCATAATTGCTGTTGTGTATAAAACTAGAATAAGAGCTATTTATTAAAACTATTATTGCAAACTATTACTTTAAGTGGGATCGCTTGGTTGTTTTAAGCATAGGGTGGACATGAATGAGATTGGGTGGAAATATATAGGAGCTGCCTGGTATGGGCCAATAGGACTTCTGCAGTTACCTTTATTCTTATGTTCAGCTCACCTGATATGCTGCCAGATGTACGATTCTGCTTAAATTGCAGTACGACATTTGGGCTGCTGTTATACTTTTGAACTTATCACTGAATAATGATTACAGTTGTGGATGACTAAAATGTATATTCTTAAACCTCTGATTAGGTTAGGTGGGGATGGTTAGTCTAGTCATTTTTGAATAATAACATCAAATACACATGCCAGTAGGACGCCAAAGGTCGCATTGGTTGTCTGGTGACGTCATACATAGTTGACCAGTAAGGTGCTGTGATACCTTCACACCTATATGCTAATGACCATCAATACATTATCCCTATACCTGAGTTTGCTTTTCACGATGTCACTAAACAACAACAATAACTGGTCTGTAGAATGTATTTGTTTGTTATATATAATATGTTAGGTTTGGTTAGGTTAGGATGGTTTTTTAGGGTTTATGAATAACAGAAAATATAAGCAATGAGCGAAAATACGAGCTAATGTAGCTGAATATCAACTTTGATGAACCACAGAGTATAGGTGAGGTATTAAGCTAGATTAAGAGTTCACACTTATGTGTGAACCTCCTGGGATCCGCATTTAGTGCGCCTCGCCCCGCAGAAGGCCTTATTTTAAAACATGAGAGGCTTGCTTTTACTGAATTAGATTTTTTTATTTGTTATATGCCACAGCAAGGTGTGGGAGGTATGTTTTGAGCGAATGTGAGACGTGTGTGAGGTTAAGGACAATATTGGTTACTACTGAAAATGCATTGAAATCACCAATGCCCAGGCCTCTATTTTTTAATATAATTTTTTGCCCTATGCATAATAAACGATCCTTCAAGAAAGATTGTCAAAGCTCAAATTACATTCTCTAGAACGACGACGAAGAAGAAATAGGGGTGACATGATAGAGGTGCGACTGGATGGTCATAGTAAAGGGGAATATTAATAACCTATTAAACGTATCAACATGAAACAGAATAGGAATAAATTGGATAAGTTTTATATTTAGGAAAAGACCTGGGCAAATACAGGTAGCAGAGGACGAACTTGAAAATACATATAACTTCTTGCAGTGCTGCTCCCCTTTGTTTCATATGAATGGATTTCATTCCTATGCTCAATACACGATCCTTGGCCAGACATGCTATTTCAGTAAACTGACTTATTCAGGGAAGATGAAGACTGGCCAGCTGATGACGTTATTGACCATTAGCGATGCCTGTGCATGGGTCACTGGGGCAACAGAATTTGGGTATGCCAGGAGCCGGCCTTTTAATCCTACCCCCAGGCAAATTGAAGTCTGGCTGGCAGATGACGTCATTGCCCATTGGCCATGCCTGTGCATGGGCCACTGGGGTAACGAAATTTGGGTACGCCAGGGACCGGCATATTAATCCCCTTGAACGAAATTTTCAGGGGCGTGGAGAATCTCACGGAGGTAACGAAAAATACACGGGCCAAAGACGTGCATGCTGAAAAACGTTTGCAAAACCCAGGGGCCAAAGACGTGCATGCTGAAAAAAGTTCGTAAAATCCTGGTGGCCAATGACTTGCATGCTGAAAAAAGTTCGTAAAACCCAGGGCCAAAGACGTGCATGGGAAAAAAACAAAACAAAATTGCACGTCATTGGCGTACTTTGTTTCGTAAAACCCAGTACGCCAATGACGTGATGGACCACTGGGGTAACGAAATTTGGGTACGCCAGGGACTGGCATATTAATCCCCTCGAACGAAATTTTCAGGGGCGAGGAGAATCTCACGGAGGTAACGAAAAATACACGGGCCAAAGACGTGCATGCTGAAAAAAGTTCGTAAAATCCAGGTGGCCAATGACGTGCATGCTGAAAAAAGTTCGTAAAACCCAGGGGCCAAAGACGTGCATGGGAAAAAAAAAACAAAATTGCACGTCATTGGCGTACTTTGTTCGTAAAACCCAGTACGCCAATGACGTGCATGGGAAAAAAACAAAATTGCACGTCATTGGCGTACTTTACACTACTAGTATGTGTGTGTTTGTGTGAAAAATAATTTGTTAGTAGTTAGTAACTGTTGAGAGGCGGGCCGAAAGAGCAGAGTTCAACCCCCTCCCCCCTCCCGCAAGCACAACTAGATGAATACACACACACTATAATCTTTAATATGTCGTGGTCCATAGGGTCGACCATAGAACACCTACAAAATTTTTCCCTACAAAATAGGGAATTGAACACCCTATTCAGTTCTCAGGGGAATTTAATAGAGGACAAAGTATTTAGCACGGGTGGAACACAAACAAGGGGACACAGGTGGAAACTTAGTATCTAAATAAGCCACAAAGACATTTAGATTTTTTTCAGTGTCAGAGTAATTAACAAATGGAATGCATTAGGCAGTAATGTGATGGAGGCTGACTCCAAACACAGTTTCAAATGTAAATTTCATAGAGCCCAGTAGGCTGAAGAATCTGAATACTAGTTGATTGACAGTTGAGAGGCGAGACCAAAGAGCCAAACCTCAATCCCCGCAAGCACAACTAGGTGAGTTCACACATGGGGGCCTCGTGGGGGAGTGGATAGCGCTGGGGGTTGTAGTCTTAATGGCCCGGGTTCGATTCCCGGCGGAGTCGGGAACAAATGGGAAGAGTTTCCTTCACCCTGATGCCTCTGTTCACCTAGCAGTAAATAGGTACCTGGAAGTTAGACAGCTGCTACGGGCTGTTTCCTGGGGATGTGTGTGTGTGTGTGTATTCACCTAGTTGTACTCACCTAGTTGTGTCTGCAGGATCGAGCATTGACTCTTGGATCCCGCCTTTCGAGCATCAGTTGTTTACAGCAATGACTCCTGTCCCATTTCCCTATCATACCTGGTTCTATCATACCTGTGTGTGTGTGTGTGTGTGTTTGTGTGTGTGTGTGTGTGTGTGTGTGTGTGTGTGTGCGCGCGCGCGTGCGGGCATGTGTTAGAGATAAATATATGTAGTAGATATAATAGAAGAATAGATTGGTTAGAAAGGTGGGATTCAAGAGCAAATAGCTCGATTCTGCAGCCATAAATAGTAAATACACACACGTACACCCACTACTGGTGATGGAAGATTTCAATCATGAGCAAATTGACTGGTAATTAATTCGTCTGTTAGTGGAGAAGAAACAGAGAGCAAAACTCATAGAGGTTATAGAAAGAAACTTCCAAACACAACATGTCCCAGATGAAACACGAAGACAAAGGTAGAAAGAGGAGTAGACCCACAACCACCATGATTAGACTTAGTCTTCCCACAAAGGAAAATATACATTGAAAACTTTGAGCATGAAATGCCACTGGGGGCAAGTGACCACTGTTTACTAATCTTTGATTATGTAGATTATGAAAGCAGTGGCTAGGGAAAGAGAAGAGGGGAGTGGGAAATTAGCTTTCCATAAAGGCGAGAACCAGAATATAAAATGAGTTTTAGAGAGAATACCATGACAACTAGAACTAAGAGACAACACAAGGCATGACGGGCTACATAACTAGCCAATGCAAAGGAGCTGAAAGGAGATTTATACTGTCCTTCAGGGATAATGGAACCAAGAGAAAACAATATCTCATGGTTTAATAGGCAATGCTTAGAGGGGGGAAAAAGGGAGAAGCAAAGTTACTTGGGAAAATAAAGAGAGCACAGAACATAGGAGAACCAAAGCACATACACCAGAGAGAGGAACGAATACACAGGCGCTCGGAGAGCAACAAATAACATTCTTCTTCATCTTGAAAAACATAGATTAATTACTGATTCACAACATGGTTTTACATCAAATTTACTGTTCATGTTTAAAAAATTTGCTATCATCTTATTCCAGCATAGTTGAGGCAGTTGATAGTGGTAAGGTTTGTGATGTCGTGTACCTTGACTTTAGCCATGCTCTTGACACAGTGCTACATGAAAGACTGATTAAAATAATAGAAGCTCATGGTATGTTGTTTGCCTGTAGGTCCCTCCTAACCACTCCACATACTTCGGTTACCTTGGTGTGTTGCGCAGGCTCCTGTGTCAGGTTAGGTCTGCGCTGGTGGGTTTCGATGGGTTTCTTCGGCATGGCTGTCCTCCTCCCTTGTCGGATCGTGAGTGCCGGGTTGTAGACCTGCTCGGACGAGGTGATCCTTGATGGACTTACCTCACCTCCACGCAATCATTGGAGGATTTTGCGGGAAATCCTCCCAAGAAGGATGGTCACTGTATGTCTCCCTCATCCAGGTCCATACGTCTGAGAGTTTGTTTTAGTTCCCTACAAAACCAGGAAAGAATAGGGTAGGGAGGATCCATCTCCTATCCTCCAACTTTGGAGCCCGGAGCCTGAGAAGTTGTTCTCTGGTCTTCTCGTGAAGTTTTTCCTGGGCGTAGTTCAGCATTTCCTCAGGGAAACCTCTGCGCCTAAACATCTCCCACAGGTTGTCTAGCTGAGGGTAGAGGGTTTCGTCTTTGCTGTTTATTATTTTAAGGCGTAATCCTAGGGAGAAGGGTAATAATTTCTTTGGGGCTAGCGGATAGCATGAGTCGAACCTCGGGTATGTGTGAAGGTTCGTAGGTTTATAATATGCCTTCGGGTTCATATGTCGGGTTGTTTCGTCCACGTACACTGTGGTGTCCAGGAAATTGATTGTGGTGCCGTAATATTCTAGGGTAAATTTGATGTTTCCGTGGACTGTATTCACCAAAGAAAAGAAACCCTCTAGACGTGGGAGTCCGCCTACCATGACTCCAAAGATATCGTCTATATCTGTGGTACACTGCCAGGGCGTTCTCTCTATGGGATCTGTCCCTTTCAAATACTACATGCATAAAGATGTCAGCAATAGCTACGCTACTTGACGCTCCTTTGGCAATGCCCTTCGTCTGTCTATATGCCTTACCATCGAATTGAAGGAGGGTATCTCTCATTACATGAAGTATTGCTTCCTCGTATAACTGCCTGTGAGGCGGCCTCCGAACTCCTGCTTCCTGTAGTTGTTGTGTAATTCTGTTCTCATCAAAAAAAAGTTGCTACCACTTTGGCTGCCTCTCTCTGTGGTATGCTCGGGTAGAGCGATACCACATCCATTGAGAAAAGGCAGGCTCTTCTTGGAACAGGACCTCTGATCCTGGCTGTCTCGTTCAGGAAGTTTGTTGTATCTTGAAGGCGTTCCGGTAGGAGTCGTAGAAGGTGGTTGAGAAGGGCTGTACATATCCAGTCTACCTGTCTGGTAGGTGACCGGCAGCCGCTCAGCACTTGTCTCCTCTGCCACGTTCCTGTGATCTCGTTCGGTGGTTTGTGAATCTTTGGTACAAGATAAAGGTGTGGGATGGCAGACTCAAAGGCTATGTAAAAGTTCCTTACCCTAGCTTGCATGAGCCCACCATTCTCTGGCTTTATTTTCAAAAAGCTTGATGACTAGATTCCTGCTCATTGTCTGGGCGTTCTTCTGAGCAGCGTCTTGCCTTGTGATCCAGTGGGACGCCGCCGTGTCCGACAGGTGTCGTTCCATTTCTTGTGTATAGTTATCCTGTCTCCAGATGATGACGGAGCCTCTCTTATCCGCGGGTTTAATCACGATGTCCGTTCTCATCTTCAGTGTTGACAAGGCTCCCCTCTCCTCTCGGGGCAGGTTGCAGTTGTGTCTGTGCTCCGTGTCCTTTCTGAGGTCCTCCTTCAGGTGGCGGATCACCTCCCTCAGTCCCACCAAGTTGTAGTTTGGTTGTGGTTTCGTCTTGTCTGGGTGGAACACTGTTCTTCACAAGTGACTCTTATTCAGACTGGAAAAAAAAGATGGTGTATCAAGAAACGTATTAAAAGGGATGAATCCATACTTCTCAGGAAGAAAACAAAGACTCACAGTAAGAGGGTAAAGCTGTCAGAAGGGAGAGGGAACGAGTGGGGTACCTCAAGGGTCGGTACTCGGGCCCATCCTCCTCCTAATATATGTAAATGATCTAACGGAGGAAATAAGCTCATTCTCATCCATGATTGCTGACGATGATAAGCTAATGAGGCGAATCAGAACTGAGGAAGACTGCAAAACATTAAGATAACCAAATCTCGGGAGATGGCCTGAGCAATGGCTACTTGACTTTAACCTTGACAAATGCAAGGTTATGAAGATAAGTATTGGAGTAAATAAAACCAAGGGTAACGGGAAGGTAACTTCCAACTTCTGAAAAGAGAATGACTTAGGAGTGGACATAACTCGGGACCCATCACCTGAGGCACACATCGGCAGAATAACGAGGGTAGCAGATGCCATATTGGATATCTTGAGGTTATCTTAAGATGATTTCGGGGCTATAGAGTTCCAGCAGCCCGGTCCTCGACCAGGCCTCCACCCCCAGGAAGCAGCCCGTAACAGCTGACTAACTCCCAGGTACCTATTTACTGCTAGGTAACAGGGGCATCAGGGTGAAAGAAACTCTGCCCATTGATTCTCGCCGGCGCCAGGATCGAACCCGGGACCACAGGATCACGCGTCCAGTGTTCTGTCCGCTCAGCCGTCGGCTCCCTTAACCTCGGTCCTCCTTAACCTGGCAACCTCAGTCATAACTTAGTGGACTTCTGGGCGTTCTTTTACTCCTCAAGCCCGGCCCGGGGTCAGGCGCGACTTGTGAGAGTTTAATTGGTTCAATAAACTGTTGCTTGAAGCGGCCCGCAGGCCCACATATTCACCACAGCCTGGCTGGTCCGGCACTACTGAAGAAAACTGTCTAGTTTTCCCTTAAATACTTCCACGTTTGTTCCGGCAATATTTCTTATGCTCGCTGGGAGGATGTTGAACAACCGCGGACCTCTGATGTTTATACAGTGTTCTCTGCATGTGCCTATGACACCTCTGCTCTTCACTGGTTCTACTATTCTGCATTTCCTTCCATATCGTTCAACGATAACCGGCAAACGTTCAGTTATCCTTCAAGAACATGGACAAAGATCTTTCCGAGCGTTGTATATGTACATCCTTCGTGTGAACTATTATTGAGTATGCTGCACCGGCATGGAACCCCAATCAAAGAGGCAGGAAATGAAACAAGATAACGTCCAACAAAATATGCAACAAGTCTCGTTCATGAGATAAGGTAACTGAGCTATGAATAAAGATTAAAGGAACTGGATAGAAAAACACTGGAGAAAAGAAGGAATAGGGCAGACATGATAATGACATAGAAGATACTAAGGGGGAGTCGCAAAGTAAATATAGAAGTAATGTTCAAATTAAGGAACAGTAAAACGAGAGGACATAATTGGAATTTGGATAGACTGATGAGTCATAAAGATGTCAGAAAGAACTAATTTCAGTCAAAGAGTCGTAAATAGGCGGAATAGACTTGATGAGGAAATTTGTGAAGCTAATTCTATACATAACTTTAAATGTAAATATGATAAGAAAAACGAGTGAAATGAGTCATAGCATTGAACCAACTAGATGAGAACACACACACACACACACACACACACACACACACACACACACACACACACACACACACACACACACACACACACACACACACACACACAAACTGGAAGCAGCTAACAGGGCCTCGAGGCTGAGTGGACAGCGCTCGTTGGTCGTAGTCCTATTGACTCCGAGTTCGACTTCCGGTTGAGGCCAACTCAACTCAGCCCATTTGACAAATGGGCTGAGTGTCTTTCAACTGATGCCCCCGTTCACTACCGTTCACCTAGCAGTAAATAGGTACCTGGTAGTTAAACAGCACATAGTGTATTCGACACTTTCACAAAGTTGACACGTGGTGTACTGAACACTCACAAAGTTGACACGTGGTGTATTGAACACTTTCACAAAGTTGACACGTGGTGTACTGAACACTCACAAAGTTGACACGTGGTGTATTGAACACTTTCACAAAGTTGACACATAGTGTATTGAACAAATCCACAAGGGCCGTGACGAGGATTCGAACCTGCGTCCAAAAGCATCCCAGACACTGCCTTAATCGACTGAGCTACGGCAGGGAAAAAGGGTTGAAACCAAAGTTCTACTGAACTTACTGGATCCCGTAGCCTCTCCGAGGCACAAACCAGGCTTTTACACAACCCCCCCCCCTGCACCCAAGCTATATCAATAGCGCGGGTGCAGGGGGGAGTTGTGTAAAAGCCCTTCGTCCTCCCTCAACGAAGAGGGAGAACGGCCTATTGACATAGCTTGGGTGCAGGGGGGGGGGGGGTTGTGTAAAAGCCTGGTTTGTGCCTCGGAGAGGCTACGGGATCCAGTAAGTTCAGTAGAACTTCGGTTTCAACCCTTTTCCCTACCGTAGCTCAGTCGATTAAGGCAGTGTCTGGGATGCTCCCGGACGCAGGTTCGAATCCTCGTCACGGCCCTTATGGATCTGTTCATTTGATGCATCACGTTAGTGTGATCTCTGTGTGTGATAGTGTATTGGACACTTTCACAAAGTTGACACATGGTGTATTGGACACTTTCACAAAGTTGACACATGGTGTATTGGACACTTTCACAGAGTTGACACATGGTGTATTGAACACTCACAAAGTTGACACATGGTGTATTGAACACTCACAAAGTTGACACATGGTGTATTGAACACTCACAAAGTTGACACATGGTGTATTGAACACTCACAAAGTTGACACATTGTGTATTGAACACTCACAAAGTTGACACATTGTGTATTGAACACTCACAAAGCTGACACATGGTGTATTGAACACTCACAAAGCTGACACATGGTGTATTGAACACTCACAAAGCTGACACATGGTGTATTCGACATTTGGGTTTTGAGAGAGCTGCCAGATACGTCTATATCCCAGGCGTATTCTGGCCACTATAACATCACAACGCCGAGTTCTTGCTCTATTACCTCCATATATATATAAATGTCTCCTCATGATATTTATCATAATATTTAAGAAATCCACAAGGGCCTTGATGGGGGTTCGAACCTATGTGCTGGATATTCCCAGACGCGCTCTATTCAACAGTACCGCCACATGGTACCATTGAAATTAAATTCCTTTGGATACCATCACATGTTGGCCTCTCAAAGCATGACACTGTTGATATGCTTGCAAAGACAGCCTGCAGTAGACCTGTAGTAGAAATTTATATGGGTGTTTCATTAACAGTAGTAAAGAGAATACTTAAGAAAATATCTAATGAAACTCTTACTGAACTAACAAATTCACAATTCGAATCCTTTAGGTCGAATATGTTCATTTATTCGAATATCACCTAATTTTCTCTGGAATACGACCCGCCAAATCGTTTAACATCCAGGTACCCATTTTACTGTTGGGTAAACAGAGGCTACAGTTAAGGACTGGCGCCCAGTTAATCTTCGCCGGCCAAGATGCGAACCCCAGGCCAAAGAGCTCGCGAAGCGCCGGGCGAGTGTTTAACCACTGCGCCACGGGGACTATTACAATGTGCGTTCAGTGCCAGGAGTGCCAGGAGTGCCAGGAGTGCACTCTGCGAGTCACAGTATATAAGTCCACTGTCTTTCAACAATTCAGTGGGAAGATATATGCCTGCAAGTTGAGTTTGAGTTGTAATTGCTAAGTCATTGACGCGCTTCATTGCTGTATGTACGAGAGAAGATTGTTCAAATATATTACATGCACATCCGGTACATCGTCCACCTTCTACAGAGCCGTCGGTATAACACTGATACACATCGTTACCCATGCTCTGAGTACTCTCAGTGATGCTGCACAGTGATAACTGTTTTAATAATATAGAGTGTACAGTATCTTTCTTGGGCGCATTTACAAAATCAACTGATAAATCCCAGTTATCCCAAGGATTAATTGGTTGATTAATCATTAATTGAGTGGGTACATATCTCACACTGTATACAGACTAAGCTCTAAACTCTCTTGAAACCTTGCAAAATGAAGCTATGCGTCTCATCCTTGGGGCTCCAAAGTCCACGAGAATAGTTAATATGAGAGCAGAGTTAAAATTACCTGCCATAAGTGAGAAAATTTTGTCCATTAACACAGTTATTGGCGTGAAGGTATTGAGCAGCTCTCGACAACACATGAAATTTGAAGCTAAACCTTCTAATATGCTACACTCACCTGAATTCAATAGAAGAAAAGGTAAATTTGATTATGTATTTTGGTTCTACAAAATGCATAACACAGCCAAAATCTACATTTTGGCTGTGTGTGTGTGCTTGTGTTAGAGAGAAATATATGCAGTAGTCATAATAGAGGCAAAAATACATGGGTTAGAAAGGCGGGATCCAAGAGCTAATAGCTCGATTCTGCAGGCACAAATAGTAAGTAAACACACACACACACCCACCCACCCACACACACCCACACACACCCACACACACACACACACACACACCCACACACACCCACACACACACACACACACACACACACACACACGCTACTGTCATTATCACCACAAAAACCTGAGCTTTCACAATCCCATTAAAACACTAGACGTATTAAATAAATCCAATTAATACACATACTTCACTACTCCCAAAAAAATTCTGTTAATACGATTCCCCGACAACCAGTCCGTTCTTAAAGAGACTCTGGGGGGGGGAGGGGGGGGGCCACCCCCGTTACAACTAAATCGCACATGAAACCAATTTCCCTAAAAAAAAAAAAAAATGAATTCTCAATATCCTTAAAAAATATCTGAAGGATATTATTCCCGAGAAGAAGAACTGGAACCAACCAACTGGAAGCGTTCCAGGGAACACGGTCGTTCGAAGTATCGAAGGTGGAAGTGGTCAAGAGGAAAGTTTTCAGAGGAGATTGTTGTTCGGATTATCGAAGGTTGTTGGTGGGAGCTGCCAGGTGAAGCACAAATGCCCCCCCCCTTCCCCCCAAACCCTTCCCTCCCTTCCCCCCCCCCCCCCTTGGTGGTTGTTAAGCATCGGCTGTTGGACTGTTGGCAGCGCTGCCACCATTATTATTGTGGCTATTATGGGGGGTAAGTGAGACGGGCCGTCGCTTAATGCGGCCGCTTAACAGGTGAGGATGGAGTGGCTCCGGAGGGGTGGAAAGGGGGGGGGGGGTGAGAGAGGGGGATGGAGGGGGGGGGGTGAAGAGCAGAGGAGAGTTAGGGAGGGAGAAAGTGAGTAGATGCAGTGGTGAGGCGGAATAGAAAGGTTTGTGTGTGTGTGTGTGTGTGTGTGTGTGTGTGTGTGTGTGTGTGTGTGTGTGTGTGTGTGTGTGTGTGTGTGTGTGTGTGTGTGTACTCACCTAATTGTACTCACCTAATTGTGCTTGCGGGGGTTGAGCTTTGGCTCTTTGGTCCCGCCTCTCAACTGTCAATCAACTGGTGTACAGATTCCTGAGCCTACTGGGCTCTATCATATCTACATTTGAAACTGTGTATGGAGTCAGCCTCCACCACATCACTTCCTAGTGCATTCCATTTATTAACTACTCTGACACTGAAAAAATTCTTTCTAACGTCTCTGTGGCTCATCTGGGTATTAAGTTTCCACCTGTCCCCCCTTGTTCGTGTCCCACCCGTGCTGAAGAATTTGTCTTTGTCCACCCTGTCAATTCCCCTGAGAATTTTGTAGGTGGTTATCATGTCTCCCCTTACTCTTCTGTTTTCCAGGGATGTGAGGTTCAGCTCCTTTAGCCTTTCCTCGTAGCTCAATCCTCTCAGTTCCGGGACGAGCCTGGTGGCATACCGCTGAATCTTCTCTAACTTTGTCTTGTGTTTAACTAGGTATGGACTCCAGGCTGGAGCTGTATACTCCAGGATTGGTCTTACATAAGTGGCATACAGGGTTCTGAAAGATTCCTTACACAAGTTTCTGAAGGCAGTTCTTATGTTGGCCAGTCTAGCATATGCCGCTGATGATATTCTTTTGATGTGGGCCTCTGGGGACAGGTTCGGTGTGATATCAACCCCCAGATCCTTCTCTCTATTTGATTTTTGCAGGATTTCCCCTCCCAGATGATACCTTGTGTTCAGCCTCCTGCTCCCTTCGCCTAATTTCATCACCTTACACTTTCCAGAGTTGAACTTCAGCAGCCATTTTCTAGACCATTCCTCCAGTTTATCCAGGTCATCCTGTAGTCTCTGTCTATCTTCATCCTGTTTCATCCTTCATCCTTCATCTATGTGTGTGTGTGTGTGTGTGTGTGTGTGTGTGTGTGTGTGTGTGTGTGTGTGTGTGTGTGTGTGTGTGTGGAGATACACATATAAGGAGACCAATTATACGTTCCTGGGAGAGTGCATAAAGCTATTACAGAAAACATGTCATGAAATACGAACACA
The DNA here is from genome assembly GCF_040958095.1 of Procambarus clarkii. Lineage (NCBI taxonomy): Eukaryota > Metazoa > Arthropoda > Malacostraca > Decapoda > Cambaridae > Procambarus > Procambarus clarkii. Next base: position 27,646,507 of record NC_091168.1, on the reverse strand, counting down.
AGTCAATTAAACACACATCAGCTCGGCCGATGTGTTCGAACTGATTCCTGTTCGCATTTGGAACCGACTTCAGTTCTTAACCATAAATCAAACATTAATCATATCGAGTGATTACTGTTTGATTTATGGTTATATCAACTCATATATTTTTGTGCCAAATCATCAAAATCATGCAATTACCCAACCACAACAGTCAATTAATCTTGACATGGTATATACAGTCAGTGCCTGACAAGTCAGGCATCTAGGAGCAACCAATCCTTGAACCACGCTCAGTAAAGTAGCGGCTAAGTCAACCAATCATTTTATGACCAGGTGTTAGATCAAGAAGTCAACCAATCAGGTGATTAGTTTAGGTCATCTAAAGATACAATTTGTCTAATAACGCTAATCATGCTGTTAACAGGCAATTAATAAGGAAAGATTAAGCCACTTGTTGCTTAGTTCAGTTATTAATCGCAATAAATAGGAACTGTGCAGAGTGTGGCGATAACCAACTGTTGCAAGCAGCTAACAAATTGTTGTAACCGATTGGGCACACAAAATTATTTTGGTCAAACGTATGTCTAGAACACACACACACACACACACACACACACACACACACACACACACACACACACACACACACACACACACACAACAAGGATACAAGGTAAACAAGGATAAACTATTCAACACTGGTAGTACGCGAACAAGGGGACACAGGTGGAAACTGAGTACCCAAATGAGCCACAGAGAGGTTAGAAAGAACTTTTTCAGTGTCAGAGTAGTTAACAGGTGGAATGCATTAGGCAGTGATGTGGTGGAGGCTGACTCCATACACAGTTTCAAATGTAGATATGATAGAGCCCAGTAGGCTCAGGAATCTGTACACCAGTTGATTGACGGTTGAGAGGCGGGACCAAAGAGCCAAAGGTCAACCCCGCAAGCACAAATAGGTGAGTACAAATAGGTGAGTACAAATAGGTGAGTAAACACACACACACACAGACAAACACACACACACACACGCGCACACACGCACACACACACACACACACACACACACACACACACACACACACACACACACACTGGCTTGGGGTCTGGTAGCTGAGCGCACAGCGTGCAGGACTCCTAATTCTGTGGCCCGGGTTCGATTCCCGAACCAGGCAGCAAAATGGGCAAAGTTTCTTTCACCCTGATGCTCCTGTTACCTAGCAGTAAACAGGTACCTGGGAGTTTGAGAGCTGTTACGGAGCTGCTTCCTGGCGTGTGTGTGTGTGGGGGGGGGGAGAAGTTAGTTGTTACATTTGATTGACCGTTGAGAGGCGGGCCGAAAGAGCAGAGCTCAACCCCTGCAAACACAACTAGGTGAGTACAACTAGATGAGTACAACTAGGTGAATGCACACACACACGCCAGTGTCCCTAACCTGCATACCATGCAAGCTGATGGAGAAGATTGTGCGAAAAAAGCTAGTGGAACATCTGGAGCGAAGGAACTTTGTAACACAGCATCAACATGGGTTCAGGGATGGCAAGTTCTGCCTCACAGGGTTAACTGAGTTCTACGACCAGGCAAGAAAAAGAAGGGTGGGCAGACTGCATATTTTTGGATTGCCAGAAAGCCTTTGACACAGTACCACGCAAGAGGCTAGTGCAAAAGCTGGAGATGCAGGCAGGAGTGAAGGGGAAGGTACTCCATTGGATAAGGGAGTACCTAAGCAACAGAAGACAACGATTCACTGTGAGGGATGAGGTCTCAGATTAGCGAGGCGTCACAGTCGAGTCCCTCAGGGTTCAGTCCTTGGACCTATACTGTTTCTGATATATGTAAATGATCTCCCAGAGAGTAGAGAATCGTTCCTCTCATTGTTTGCTGTTTATGCAAAAATTATGAGGAGGATTAAAACAGAGGATGATAGTAGGACGCTACAAGATGACCTAGACAGATTGAATGAATGGTCCAACAAATGGCTGCTAAAGTTCAACCCGAGTAAATGTAAGGTAATGAAACTAGGTGGTGGAAACAGGAGGCCAGACAAAGGATACAGAATGGGAAATGAAGTACTTCATGAAACGGACAGAGAGAAAGATCTAGGAGTTGATATCACACCAAACCTGTCTCCTGAAGCCCACATAAAGAGAATAACGTCTGCGGCATATGCGAGGCTGGCTAACATCAGAACAGCCTTCAGGGACCTGTGTAAGGAATTATTCAGAACCTTGTATACCACATATATAAGACCAATCCTGGAGTATGCGGCCCAGCATGGAACCCGCACCTTGTCAAGCACAAGACGAAGCTGGAAAAAGTTCAGAGGTATGCCACTAGGCTAGTCCCAGAACTAAGAGGCATGAGTTACGAGGAAAGGCTGTGTGAAATGCACCCCACGACACTTGAAGACAGAGGAGTAAGGGGAGACATGATCACTACCTACAAAATTTTCAGAGGAATTGACAGGGTAGATAAGGATAAACTGCTTAACACGGGTGGTACGCGAACAAGGGGACACAGGTGGAGACTGAGCACCCAAATGAGCCACAGGGACGTTATATAGAAAGATGTTTTTCAGTGTCAGAGTAGTTAATGCATTAGGAATGCACCACATCACTTCCTAATGCATGGAATGCATTAGGAAGTAATGTAGTGGAGGCTGACTCCATACACAGCTTCAAGTGTAGATATGATAGAGCCCAGTAGGCTCAGGAACCTGTACACCTGTTGATTGACGGAACCAAACAGCCAGGAGCTCAACCCCCGCAAGCAAGACTAGGTAGAAAACACCTAGTACAACTAGGTGATTACACACACGCACACACACGCACACGCACACGCACACACACACACGCACACGTGCTCTCACAAACACACACACACACACACACACACACACACACACACACACACACACACACACACACACACACACACACACACACACACACACAGCAACTACACAGTCACATCAGGAGGAAGTCAACAGTGAAGGAACGGGTGATGAAACTTAGGGTGGGCGAGGATAGGTACACAGAGAATGACAAAGAGGTGTGTGAAGAACTCAACAAAAGGTTCCAGGAGGTCTTTACAATAGAACAGGGAGAAGTCACGGCGCTAGGAGAGGTGGCAGCAAACCAGGTGACCTTGGAACGGTTCGAAATTACAAGAGATGAGGTCAAGAAGCACCAATTGGAGCTGGATGTGAGAAAAGCTGTTGGGCCGGATGGAATCTCACCATGGGTATTGAAAGAGTGTGCAGGAGCACTTTGCTTGCCACTCTTCATAGTGTATAGTAGGTCACTGGAAATGGGAGACCTACCAGAAATATGGAAGACTGCAATTGTAGTACCAATATTTAAAAAGGGTGACAGACAAGAGGCACTGAACTACAGGCCAGTGTCCTTAACTTGTATATCATGCAAGGTGATGGAGAAGATTGTGAGAAAAAACCAAGTAACACATCTGGAGAGAAGAGACTTCGTGACAACCCATCAACATGGGTTCAGGGAAGGTAAATCTTGCCTTACAGGCTTGATAGAATTCTACGATCAGGTGACAAAGATTAAGCAAGAAAGAGAAGGATGGGCGGACTGCATTTTTTTGAACTGTCGGAAAGCCTTTGACAAAGTACCCCATAAAAGGTTGATGCATAAGCTGGAGTGTTACGGACCCGAGTCCAGCGTCGTAGCACCGAGCTGTGACGACAACGCCATCAGCTCCCGAAACCCCCTCCAAATGGACGACGCCATCTAGCGAGGGCAGGATATACCGGCCACAGGGGCTGGTTTCCCGTCTTAATCAGCTCGTAACATAGCCGCTGCTGACCTCTGGTGAGGTGGTGCTTAGACTGCAACGCCATCTATGGAGTGGATAGGCGGACGGTTGTGTCTAAGCCTGTAAGTGAGGTGCCCTAGAGTGTCCTTAGTACTAATGACGTGTCTGATTACAGAGTCGACCTGGGACTGCTGTATCGGACAATGGGGCAGTCTACCCAAGGCAGCCATAGTCTCTCCACGAGTTTGCTCTGAGGAAGCTGTGAGTCACCCCCGGACGGGCACAGTTGAGTGTGTTAGCCTGCCTGTGACTTGGCAGTACCAGGATTCGTCTTATCTGGGGGCTGGCTGGTGGAAGAGACTAGCCACTGTGGTGAGGAGAGTGATCTGCGGAATCACACGCGGCTCCTGCCTAGGGCTCGCAACCCTAGTATCGGTCGTGGAGTGGCCTACACAGCGGAGCTGATTGGAACCTGCCAGCTACAGGCTGGATTTGTGGTTGAAGGCCTCCACGACGGTGCACCCAGTGGGACTGTGATTTGGCTGGCCTGTGGCCAGGGTAGATTCGCCGAGAGAATCAGAGGATTCATCGTGGGCCACGACGAAGAGAACCAGGGCTACTCATCTTGGGCACCGTGGAGCATCCTGTGTCTTCAGAGGAAGATTAATTTGTATATAATAAGTGTAGTTATAGCAACCCCGCGTGTGACTGTGATATATTTATGGTGGTGGTAGCAATATACATACAAAAGCAGTGCATTTGTATCCCTTCCCCTTTAATTCAACTTGCTTTACGGAACGCACCCCTTGAAAGCCACTACTAGCTTAGGGCAGGATACCCAAACTCTAATAACATCAGAGAAGAACCCAGTTGCGACCCAATAGGGACGTAACATGGAGAAACAGGCAGGAGTAACTGGTAGGGCACTCCAGTGGATAAGGGAGTACCTAAGCAATAGGAAGCAGAGAGTTACAGTGAGGGGTGAGACCTCAGAATGGCGTGAAGTCACCAGTGGAGTCCCACAGGGCTCTGTACTTGGACCTATCCTGTTTCTGATATACGTAAATGATCTCCCAGAGGGTATAGACTCATTCCTCTCAATGTTTGCTGACGACGCCAAAATTATGAGAAGGATTAAGACAGAGGAGGACAGCTTGAGGCTTCAAGAAGACCTGGACAAGCTGCAGGAATGGTCGAACAAATGGCTGTTAGAGTTTAACCCAAGCAAATGTAATGTGACGAAGATAGGGGTAGGAAGCAGGAGACCAGATACAAGGTATCACTTGGGAGATGAAATACTTCAAGAGTCAGAGAGAGAGAAAGACCTGGGGGTTGATATCACGCCAGACCTGTCCCCTGAAGCTCATATCAAGAGGATAACATCAGCAGCATATGCCAGGTTGGCTAACATAAGAACGGCCTTTAGAAACTTGTGTAAGGAATCTTTCAGAACATTATATACCACATATGTCAGACCAATCCTGGAGTATGCGGCACCAGCATGGAGTCCATATCTAGTCAAGCATAAGACTAAAATGGAAAAGGTTCAAATGTTTGCCACCAGACTAGTACCCGAGCTGAGAGGTATGAGCTACGAGGAGAGACTACGGGAATTGAACCTCACTTCGTTGGAAGACAGAAGAGTTAGGGGGGGACATAATCACCACATTCAAGATTCTCAAGGGAATCGACAGGGATGATAAAGACAGGCTATTTAACACAAGGGGCACACGCACTAGGGGACACAGGTGGAAACTGATTGCCCAAATGAGCCACAGAGATATTAGAAAGAACTTTTTTAGTGTCAGAGTGGTTGAGAAATGGAATGAATTAGGAAGTAATGTGGTGGAGGCTGACTCCATACACAGTTTCAAGTGTAGATATGATAGAGCCCAATAGGCTCAGGAACCTGTACACCTGTTGATTGACGGTTGAGAGGCGGGACCAAAGAGCCAGAGCTCAACCCCCGCAAGCACAACCAGGTGAGTACAACTAGGTGAGAACACACACACACACACACACACACACACACACACACACACACACACACACACTAGGAAGAACAATATACCGCTTTTCATTACAATAATCAAACCGTTTATATATTTTTTACACATACGATAACAAATGATGAATAATAATCATTTTTAAAATACACGACAGGTAGACCGACTGACAGGTTGACAGGTAGACCGACTGACAGACAGACAGACAGACAGACACTGACAGACAGAAAGGTAGACAGACAGTTAGAGAGGAGAAAGTATGGGTGAGAGACGGTGGGAGTTCTCAGAGTGGGGTGCCATCAAGACTTCCAATAAACAAATGTGTGTTACAGCAGTCGCCGGCAGCTCTCCTTAATTACCCTGACTAAACCAACTGTGAGTCAGACTCTGGGTCAGTCTTAAGTGGCCAGCTGGTGCCCTGTTGTGATTGGCACCCACTTTCACCACCACTAGGGTCGCCACCACTAGGGTCGCCACCACTGTGGTCGCCACCACTATGGTCACCTCTACTATGGTCGCCACCCCTATGGTCGCCACCACTATGGTCGCCACCACTATGGTCACCTCTACTATGGTCGCCACCACTATGGTCGCCACCACTATGGTCGCCACCACTATGGTCGCCACCACTATGGTCGCCACCACTATTGTCACCTCTACTATGGTCGCCACCACTATGGTCACCTCTACTATGGTCGCCACCACTATGGTCGCCACCACTATGGTCGCCACCACTATGGTCGCCACCACTAGGGTCACCTCTACTACGGTCGCCACCACTATGGTCGCCACCACTATGGTCGCCACCACTATGGTCGCCACCACTATGGTCGCCACCACTATGGTCGCCTCCACTATGGTCGCCACCACTATGGTCGCCACCACTATGGTCGCCACCACTATGGTCGCCTCTACTATGGTCGCCACCACTAGGGTCACCTCTACTATGGTCGCCACCACTATGGTCGCCACCACTATGGTCGCCACCACTATGGTCGCCTCTACTATGGTCGCCACCACTATGGTCGCCTCCACTATGGTCGACTCCACTATGGTCGCCACCACTATGGTCGCCTCCACTATGGTCGCCACCACTGTGGTCGCCTCCACTGTGGTCGACTCCACTGTGGTCGCCACCACTGTGGTCGCCACCACTGTGGTCGCCACCACTGTGGTCGCCACCACTGTGGTCGCCACCCCTAGGGTCGCCACCACTAGGGTCGCCACCACTAGGGTCGCCACCACTAGGGTCGCCACCACTATGGTCGCCACCCCTATGGTCGCCACCACTATGGTCGCCACCACTATGGTCGCCACCACTGGGGTCGCCACCACTGGGGTCGCCACCACTGGGGTCGCCACCACTGGGGTCGCCACCACTGGGGTCGCCACCACTGGGGTCGCCACCACTGGGGTCGCCACCACTGGGGTCGCCACCACTGGGGTCGCCACCCCTATGGTCGCCACCCCTATGGTCGCCACCCCTATGGTCGCCACCCCTATGGTCGCCACCACTGGGGTCGCCACCACTATGGTCGCCACCACTATGGTCGCCACCACTGGGGTCGCCACCACTATGGTCGCCACCACTATGGTCGCCACCCCTATGGTCGCCACCCCTATGGTCGCCACCACTAGGGTCGCCACCACTAGGGTCGCCACCACTAGGGTCGCCACCACTAGGATCGCCACCACTGGGGTCGCCACCACTGGGGTCACCACCAGGGTCGCCACCACTAGGGTCGCCACCACTAGGGTCGCCACCACTATGGTCGCCACCACTATGGTCGCCACCCCCTATGGTCGCCACCCCTATGGACGCCACCACTATGGTCGCCACCACTATGGTCGCCACCACTATGGTCGCCACCACTGGGCTCGCCACCACTGGGGTCGCTACCACTATGGTCGCCACCACTAGGGTCGCCACCACTAGGGTCGCCACCACTAGGGTCGCCACCACCAGGGTCGCCACCACTATGGTCGCCACCACTCGGGTCGCAACCACTGGGGTCGCCACCACTAGGGTCGCCACCACTAGGGTCGCCACCACTAGGGTCGCCACCACTAGGGTCGCCACCACTAGGGTCGCCACCACTATGGTCGCCACCACTAGGGTCGCCACCACTAGGGTCGCCACCACTAGGGTCGCCACCACTAGGGTCGCCACCACTAGGGTCGCCACCACTAGGGTCGCCACCACTAGGGTCGCCACCACTAGGGTCGCCACCACTAGGGTCGCCACCACTAGGGTCGCCACCACTATTGAACTCACGCCTCTATCGTCTTCCTTCCTGAGTGGTGTGAACTGATCCGTTGTCTTGGCACATTTCCCAGCAACTAATTCCATCATCTCGTTTGCTGTCTTCTCTTCCACATCTCTTTCCCGGTGAAGTTCTCGCAGGAAGACCCTCATGCTGTTGTAGTCCCTAAGTGTAGTTGTAGCTCCTGAAACCATGTCATAATCTATTTTCTCAACACCTGCTTCATTTTTGGGAAAACACCAAGTTTAGTGTTGCTGATACGTCGTCTTCTCTTACTCCTGTTGGTTATGTGACATGTTGCAGTGAGAAGTGTTTATCTGCGGCGTCTACCAGTTTTACTCTCCATGTCTCGTCACCCCCGCGGGTAATCTTTATTTACTAAGTCTACTCCCCTGTGGTTGAAGTCCCCAGTATTTGGATTTTAGTTTTCGTTTCCCTTGGTACTGTGGCTGCTTTTTCCATAACCTTTAGAGAATTCTCACTGCATCTATCGTATTCTTCTCTAGACCTTCAATTGTTTAGTAGGGGGATTGTAAGTCACTGCTACCACAATCTTCACGCATCCTAGTGTAGCTATTCCTAGCACACACTCTTGCTGGTCAGATTCCTCTGCTAGTTTTACTTCTTCAAAGCTCCACTGTAGCTGGAGGAACAGGGCTACACCGCTTTCCCCTCTGTTAATGTCTCTATCTCTTCTTACTACGTGATACCCTCCTGGGAAGACTGCATTTCCAATAACACTTGTCAGTTTAGTTTCCATTTTCGTGATCATGTGTGGTTGTATTTCCTACAAATATACTCCTTTATTTGCAATTCCATCTGCATTTGCGTTCATTTCTTTTATACTACTCATGACAATTGAGTTGTTTTTGTTTCCCCGGAAAGATATTTGTTCACGTGACTGCATTTCTGTGTTTGATAGGGGGATGGGGGTATGGTGGACCAGTCACTGTAGCTAGGTCACCTACTCATTTGTGTTGATGCATCAGTAGGCAGTGCAGCCCTATTACCTGTCTCTGAATCTGTTGCATTGTTAGACTGGTCTGCCCCACTCTTTCCCTGTGTTCTACTCTCTGTTGCCATTCCCTGGTCGTCTTCCACTTCTCATTTGCTTTTCTTCGCTGAATCTCTTTCCTCCCTTTTATCCTTAGACATATCCTGTTTAATCAACATTGAATGTTACTTTTCCTGAAATATCTCTTCTCTACTAATATATTTTTAACCGTTTGCTTGATCATAAAAAATAACTTTCACTGGACGATTTCTTTCTCTATAAAACTAACCTAGTCTGCAGAACTGCTCTATTTTCCATGATACATTTTCTGACTGAATTTCATGAAGAATTTTTGTTACATCATTTTGTTCTCTTCTTATTTGTCATATATCTGTCCCAAGTAGGTTGCATATTACTACTGATCTCTCCCTCTCCAACTCCTGGCGTGAACAGTTCATGACTTGGGTAACGTTTATACACCTTTAACACTGTTGCCTTAATGTTCTTTCCCTCGGAACCTTTTGCTGCTTCAACAAAACGGTTTTCTCCTGCCCTTACTCCCCCAAATACTCGGCTGTATTCTATATTTCTTTAATTCTCTCCTCTGTTATCGTATTAGCTTCCTTTGTTGCCTTTTCTTCCCCTTCCACCGTTTCTATTCTGTTCTGTAACTTATTCACACTTGCCACCCTTTTGTGATTTGTTTCCTTAAGTTTTTTTTACTTGATGCAGTGTTGCAATGCAGAGTTCGTTATCCCCTGTAAAGTTTCACTTTAAAGTGGTGCAGGTGGTAGTGGTGGTGTAGGTGGTGGTGGTGGTGGTTGTGGTGGTGTAGGGGATGGTGTTGGAGGTGGTTGTGGTGGTGTAGGTGGTTGTCGTGGTGCAGGGGGTAATGGTGGTGCAGGGGGTAATGGTGGTGAAGGTGGTGTATGTGGAGGTGGTGGTGGGGGTGGGGGTGGTGGGGGTGGTGGTCGTGGAGTTGGTGGTGGTGGTGGTGGTGGTGGTGGTGAAGGTGGTGGTGAAGGTGGTGGTGGTGGTGGTGAAGATGGTGGTGAAGTTGGTCGTGGTGGTGAAGTTGGTGGTGGTGATGGTTGTGGTGGTGTAGGGGGTGGTGATGGATGTAGAGGTGGTGGTGGTGATGGTGGTGGTGGAGGCAGAAGGGGTGGTGATGATGATGGTTCTTACGTAACAATGAGTGGTAGTTGTTAACCACCTGTACGAGTATTTCAATAACTCATTTGTTTCGTTTAATGTCATTTTGTAGTGACATTAAAGTCACTATAAAAGTCCCCGTAGCGAGATAAAATCCCATTTTGTAGAAAGTGGCATTTTATATCAATTTAAATTGGCCTCTGACAACATTATCCTTTCTTCTCAGTATTTTGTATGTAGTGAACATATCTCCTCTGTTTTTCTCTCCTCTATGGTGGTGAGATTGAGATTCGTTACAGTCTAATGCAGATTGATGCCGATGCTTCGTGTTACAGTAATGACCTTCAATTATCTTAATTGTCAATATAAAGGATTTTGAATCCTTTATTTGAATCCTTTATAAGGTGCTTGAATGATATTCTAATGTTGTAATACTCACATGTGCTTCTCTTACTGGTGTTGGAATTGTGGGATATATGTATCGTTATCTGATTCCTCATGTTTCTCATTACCTTACACTTGTAACTGTTCAACTCTATCAGCCATTTTTCTGCACAAGCCTGACATTTACGACGATCGACTTGGAATTATTTGCATTCCTCCGCGGGGTTATAAATTTCCCCTTAGTTGTGCATCATGTACGAACGGCCTCCCCCCCCCCCCCCCCTCACTCGGGATGAGTTAATATAAATTGGGAACAGCAATGATCCAAGGACCGAGTCTTTGGGACCCCTCCCCCCCATGGGCGTGAGAGGTCACTCCCTGTCACACGCCAGAGGTCACTCACTGTCACACGCCAGAGGTCACTCACTGTCACACGCCAGAGGTCACTCACTATCACACGCCAGAGGTCACTCACTGTCACACGCCAGAGGTCACTCACTGTCACACGCCAGAGATCACTCCTTGTCACACGCCAGAGGTCACTCCTTGTCACACGCCAGAGGTCACTCACTGTCACACGCCAGAGGTCACTCACTGTCACACGCCAGAGGTCACTCACTGTCACACGCCAGAGGTCACTCACTGTCACACGCCAGAGGTCACTCACTGTCACACGCTAGAGGTCACTCACTGTCACACGCTAGAGGTCACTCCCTGTCACACGCCAGAGGTCACTCACTGTCACACGCCAGAGGTCACTCACTGTCACACGCCAGAGGTCACTCACTGTCACACGCTAGAGGTCACTCACTGTCACACGCTAGAGGTCACTCACTGTCACACGCTAGAGGTCACTCACTGTCACACGCTAGAGGTCACTCACTGTCACACGCCAGAGGTCACTCACTGTCACACGCCAGAGGTCACTCACTGTCACACGCCAGAGGTCACTCACTGTCACACGCCAGAGGTCACTCACTGTCACACGCCAGAGGTCACTCACTGTCACACGCCAGAGGTCACTCACTGTCACACGCCAGAGGTCACTCACTGTCACACGCCAGAGATCACTCCTTGTCACACGCCAGAGGTCACTTACTGTCACACGCCAGAGGTCACTCACTGTCACACGCCAGAGGCTCACAAACACAGTCCAACACCTGTCTGTACCACGACTCACTAACACAGTCCAACACCTGTCTGTACCACGACTCACTAACACAGTCCAACACCTGTCTGTACCACGACTCACTAACACAGTCCAACACCTGTCTGTACCACGACTCACTAACACAGTCCAACACCTGTCTGTACCACGACTCACTAACACAGTTCAACACCTGTCTGTACCACGACTCGCTAACACAGTTCAACACCTGTCTGTACCACGACTCACTAACACAGTTCAACACCTGTCTGTACCACGACTCACTAACACAGTCCAACACCTGTCTGTACCAGACTCACTAACACAGTCCAACACCTGTCTGTACCAAGGCAGGGGAAGGTGTTGTTCTCAGCATGATAACAGGAGCCACAAGTCGCCTGCTCCTGTCAATAAAACAAGATATCAGCGTTATGTTGCGTTCTATGGTCGAGATAACATGGATATTATACTATGGTTATGTGGTGAGTGTCGTGGGGCAGAGCCGCTTGGGCACTATTCCCTCTGCTTCTCTCTTCTGGTCATGGTTGTGGTGCTTGTGGTGGTGGTGCTTGTGGTGGTGGTGCTTGTGGTGGTGGTTGTGCTTGTGGTGGTGGTGGTGCTTGTGGTGGTGGTGGTGCTTGTGGTGGTGGTGGTGCTTGTGGTGGTGGTGGTGCTTGTTGTGGTGGTGGTGCTTGTGGTGGTGGTGGTGCTTGTGGTGGTGGTGGTGCTTGTGGTGGTGGTGGTGCTTGTGGTGGTGGTGGTGCTTGTGGTGGTGGTGGTGCTTGTGGTGGTGGTGGTGCTTGTGGTGGTGGTGGTGCTTGTGGTGGTGGTGGTGCTTGTGGTGGTGGTGGTGCTTGTGGTGGTGGTGCTTGTGGTGGTGGTGCTTGTGGTAGTGGTGCTTGTGGTGGTGGTGGTGCTTGTGGTGGTGGTGGTGCTTGTGGTGGTGGTGCTTGTGGTAGTGGTGCTTGTGGTGGTGGTGCTTGTGGTGGTGGTGCTTGTGGTGGTGGTGGTGCTTGTGGTGATGGTGGTGCTTGTGGTGATGGTGGTGCTTGTGGTGGTGGTGGTGGTGCTTGTGGTGGTGGTGCTTGTGGTGGTGGTGCTTGTGGTGGTGGTGGTGCTTGTGGTGGTGGTGGTGCTTGTGGTGGTGGTGGTGCTTGTGGTGGTGGTGGTGCTTGTGGTGGTGGTGGTGCTTGTGGTGGTGGTGGTGCTTGTGGTGGTGGTGCTTGTGGTGGTGGTGGTGCTTGTGGTGGTGGTGGTGCTTGTGGTGGTGGTGGTGCTTGTGGTGGTGGTGGTGCTTGTGGTGGTGGTGGTGCTTGTGGTGGTGGTGGTGCTTGTGGTGGTGGTGGTGCTTGTGGTGGTGGTGGTGCTTGTGGTGGTGGTGGTGCTTGTGGTGGGGGTGGTGCTTGTGGTGGGGGTGGTGCTTGTGGTGGTGGTGGTGCTTGTGGTGGTGCTTGTGGTGGTGGTGCTTGTGGTGGTGGTGGTGCTTGTGGTGGTGGTGGTGCATGTGGTGGTGGTGGTGCTTGTGGTGGTGGTGGTGCTTGTGGTGGTGGTGGTGCTTGTGGTGGTGGTGCTTGTGGTGGTGGTGCTTGTGGTGGTGGTGCTTGTGGTGGTGGTGGTGCTTGTGGTGGTGGTGGTGCTTGTGGTGGTGGTGGTGCTTGTGGTGGTGGTGGTGGTGCTTGTGGTGGTGGTGCTTGTGGTGGTGGTGGTGCTTGTGGTGGTGGTGGTGCTTGTGGTGGTGGTGGTGCTTGTGGTGGTGGTGCTTGTGGTGGTGGTGGTGCTTGTGGTGGTGGTGCTTGTGGTGGTGGTGGTGCTTGTGGTGGTGGTGCTTGTGGTGGTGGTGCTTGTGGTGGTGGTGCTTGTGGTGGTGGTGGTGGTGGTGCTTGTGGTGATGGTGGTGCTTGTGGTGATGGTGCTTGTGGTGGTGGTGGTGGTGGTGCTTGTGGTGGTGGTGCTTGTGGTGCTTGTGATGGTGCTTGTGGTGGTGCTTGTGGTGGTGGTGGTGCTTGTGGTGATGGTGGTGCTTGTGGTGATGGTGGTGCTTGTGGTGGTGGTGGTGCTTGTGGTGGTGGTGGTGCTTGTGGTGGTGGTGGTGCTTGTGGTGGTGGTGGTGCTTGTGGTGGTGGTGGTGCTTGTGGTGGTGGTGGTGCTTGTGGTGGTGGTGGTGCTTGTGGTGGTGGTGGTGCTTGTGGTGCTTGTGGTGGTGGTGCTTGTGGTGGTGGTGCTTGTGGTGGTGGTGCTTGTGGTGATGGTGCTTGTGGTGGTGGTGCTTGTGGTGGTGGTGCTTGTGGTGGTGGTGCTTGTGGTGATGGTGCTTGTGGTGGTGGTGCTTGTGGTGGTGGTGCTTGTGGTGGTGGTGCTTGTGGTGGTGGTGCTTGTGGTGGTGGTGCTTGTGGTGGTGGTGCTTGTGGTGGTGCTTGTGGTGGTGGTGGTGCTTGTGGTGGTGATGGTGCTTGTGGTGGTGGTGCTTGTGGTGGTGGTGCTTTTGGTGGTGGTGCTTGTGGTGGTGGTGCTTGTGGTGGTGGTGCTTGTGGTGGTGGTGGTGCTTGTGGTGGTGGTGGTGCTTGTGGTGGTGGTGGTGCTTGTGGTGGTGGTGGTGCTTGTGGTGGTGGTGCTTGTGGTGGTGGTGCTTGTGGTGGTGGTGCTTGTGGTGGTGGTGCTTGTGGTGGTGGTGCTTGTGGTGGTGGTGCTTGTGGTGGTGGTGGTGGTGGTGGTGCTTGTGGTGGTGGTGCTTGTGGTGGTGGAGCTTGTGGTGGTGGTGCTTGTGGTGGTGGTGCTTGTGGTGGTGGTGGTGCTTGTGGTGGTGGTGGTGCTTGTGGTGGTGGTGCTTGTGGTGGTGGTGGTGCTTGTGGTGGTGGTGCTTGTGGTGGTGGTGGTGCTTGTGGTGGTGGTGGTGGTGCTTGTGGTGGTGGTGCTTGTGGTGGTGGTGCTTGTGGTAGTGTAGTGGTGGAGCTTGTGGTAGTGTAGTGGTGGTGGTGGTGGGAGTGAGCATGCAGGAGAGAGCAGTAACAGTGAAGGCAGCCACAACAGTGACGGAGGGGTCTGGTCCCTCTGATATCACCTGCGTTAAACTTTCTGACGCCCCCAGCTGATCTGTGCAAACCTTTCTCCTCTCTTATCTGGCTAGACACAGAGAGAGAGAGAGAGAGAGAGAGAGAGAGAGAGAGAGAGAGAGAGAGACAGAGAGAGAGACAGAGAGAGATAAGATAAACAACATACAGAAGATGGCTGCGGGAAAATCTCTTTCAAGAAGAGTAACAAATGCAGCATCTCGCGAACAGAGACAATCTCCGCAGCATCAGCTGGGAGATAAGAGAGACAGATGCCTCTGAGATGCTTTCACCGGCAGCATCCAGCAGGCTGCCCCCCCCCCCCCAGGCCTAAATAGTTACATTATGACTCATGGGTCAAAAGCATGTTTGGTAACGCTTCGTCGACCTCAGATGTTATTGCTGTAGGGCCTATGAGGGGAGGGGGGGGAGGGGGAGGCAGGGTGATATAGTGGTGGAGGCGGGGGGGGGGGGGGGGGGAATGGTGGTGATGGGGGGAAGGGGAATGGTGCTGAAGTAGTTGTGATGGGGGGGGAGAGTGGAAGTAGCAGTGGTGGAGAAAGTGATGAGGAATGATAAAAGGGAATGATAAGAGTGATGAGGTGCCAGTGATGAGTGGAAATGATAAGGCGGGGAGTGATGAGAGGTAATTAAGTGATAATGAGGTGATGAAGGGTGAGTAATGAGGATATAAGTGATGAGGGGAAATGATGCAAGAATGAGTCATGAGGGTGAGTGATCATGGGGTGATGAGGGGGGTGAATGATGAATACTTTCAATGCCAGAACCTGTAAGGAGCATCCAGTAACAACCTGATGAATCTTCATGGAGCACCAGAGTGCTCCACTTCACTAATAATAATTAACTCACGAGATAGCAGTCTGCCTTACGCTGATTGGTCGAAGCTTCGCATCCTGACCAATCACAGAGCACCACGTGACACCTGTCATTGACAGCTATGAGTCAGGTCATGAGAAACCAGGCACGATGCCTTAATTACCACCTCAAGAAGTACGAGACACTTGTCCTACCAACCTCACCAAGGATGCCCACATAAAGGATCTGAGAAGTATACCTAACTGGCACCCAACTGAGACTTTAAACCATCCCTGGAACACAACTATATTAGGTATCTGAATTATTTTTTGACACTCCTTCAGCATGTTTGGTACAACGACATTTAAATCCAAGTAAATGAAATATAATTACCCATTGAATTAAATTTTATTTAATTTAATTATTTATTACAAGGCCCGATTTGCCTAATAAGCCAAGTTTTCCTGAATTTATATATTTGTCTAAATTTTCTCCCATGAAATGAATAAAGCTATCCATTTCACTATGTATGAGTTCATTTTTTTAAATTTGAGTCAAAACTAACGTAGATATATGACCGAACCTAACCTACCCTACCTAACCTAACTTAACCTAGCATAACCTAACCTAAACTAAAATAACTAAGTCAGTAATTTATGTTCTTAATATAACATAATAATAACTCAAATAAACCAATTGGAAACAATTTGTTGAAAAATGAAAATCACTCGGCTTATTAGGCAAATCGGGCCTTGCAGAGTAGGCTGAGAAGTGCGTTCTGGCTATTAGGTACGACATTATATATATATATATATATATATATATATATATATATATATATATATATATATATATATATTATATATATATATATATATATATATATATCCTGGCAACAAATATTAATATATACATCCATCTTCACACAGAAAACCAGAAATACAATTAAAACTACAAAAATGGGGAGACATTTGTTGATGGTGGAGGCCGTCATGTCTGGCCGCCGCCACACACCGTCAACCAAACTTTCCATTCCCAAATTAATGAAAAAAAAATCTCGCAACTTTTGACTGGTAAAAATGTACAAATAAATCGTCACCTTTCATTAGGATGACTGCACGTTGTTGGCTGTTGTGTACTGTTGTCTTTGTTGGCTGTTGTGTACTGTTGTCTTTGTTGGCTGTTGTGTACTGTTGTCTTTGTTGGCTGTTGTGTACTGTTGTCTTTGTTGGCTGTTGTGTACTGTTGTCTTTGTTGGCTGTTGTGTACTGTGGTCTTTGTTGGCTGTTGTGTACTGTTGTCTTTGTTGGCTGTTGTGTACTGTTGTCTTTGTTGGCTGTTGTGTACTGTTGTCTTTGTTGGCTGTTGTGTACTGTTGTCTTTGTTGGCTGTTGTGTACTGTTGTCTTTGTTGGCTGTTGTGTACTGTGGTCTTTGTTGGCTGTTGTGTACTGTTGTCTTTGTTGGCTGTTGTGTACTGTTGTCTTTGTTGGCTGTTGTGTACTGTTGTCTTTGTTGGCTGTTGTGTACTGTTGTCTTTGTTGGCTGTTGTGTACTGTTGTCTTTGTTGGCTGTTGTCTTTGTTGGCTGTTGTGTACTGTTGTCTTTGTTAGCAGTTGTCTTTGTTGGCTGTTGTGTACTGTTGTCTTTGTTGGCTGTTGTCTTTGTTGGCTGTTGTGTACTGTTGTCTTTGTTGGCTGTTGTGTACTGTTGTCTTTGTTGGCTGTTGTGTACTGTTGTCTTTGTTGGCTGTTGTGTACTGTTGTCTTTGTTGGCTGTTGTCTTTGTTGGCTGTTGTGTACTGTTGTCTTTGTTAGCAGTTGTCTTTGTTGGCTGTTGTGTACTGTTGTCTTTGTTGGCTGTTGTGTACTGTTGTGTTTGTTGGCTGTTGTGCACTGTTGTCTTTGTTAGCTGTTGTCTTTGTTGGCTGTTGTGCACTGTTGTCTTTGTTAGCAGTTGTCTTTGTTGGCTGTTGTGTACTGTTGTCTTTGTTGGCTGTTGTGTACTGTTGTCTTTGTTGGCTGTTGTGTACTGTTGTCGTTGTTGGCTGTTGTGTACTGTTGTCTTTGTTGGCTGTTGTGTACTGTTGTCTTTGTTGGCTGTTGTGTACTGTTGTCTTTGTTGGCTGTTGTGTACTGTTGTGTTTGTTGGCTGTTGTG